>NW_021442069.1:84724-121241 GCF_001605985.2 Dendrobium catenatum
TTGTAAAGGCTTCTCCGCCTTGCTATGGGTGCAAAAGGAGAGTCACTATTGGTATTAGTGCAATACTCAGAGGGTGCCTCTGGGGAGTGGATGTAGGTCTGGTTATAGACCAAACCACTATAAATCTGGTGTCATTTACTTTATTATTTTTACGTTTCCGCACTTTATATTTCAGTTTTAAAAACTTTGTGGTTGAAAAACATATTTCTACAAAATTTAAAAAAAATTTTATTTCAGTTCAATAATTTTCTAAAGGGGACTTAAATTTTTTTAAACTACCAATTCACCCCCCTCTTGGTAGCCTTGGGACATTCACTTAGGCTTAACAACCTAATTACTAGACTCAACAGAGGGTTGTGCATATGTTGACACATAAAGTTAACTTAATATGAAAGGATAGGTCTTGTGATTGTTAAATATTGAAGAGTACCAGTTAACTGTCTATAGTGATCAGGGCGATCATATGGAGTATGTGAGGAGGAGGTTGCGAAAAATTTGGTTGGAAGAGGTTAGCACCGGTTTGCACTCGTCCATGACAGCCTTATGTAAAAGAGCATATGCATAATTTGATTGAGCTAAATGAATTCCATTAGGAATATATGTTACTTACAATCCAAGAAAATGTTGTGACAAACCTAGATTTCTCATTGAAAATTTTGATTGCAAAGAAACTAAGAGTTTATCCATCTCAACTGACGAATTTTCAGTAAGTAGGATGTCATCAACATAAACTAGAATATATAGTTGAATGGTGTTTTGCTGAAATGGTAATAAAGAAGGATCAACGATGCTTGAGCGGAAGCCATACTGAAGTAGATAAGAAGAAAATGTTGGGAACCACTGACGAGGTACTTGTTTAAGACCATAAATGGCCTTTTTAGGAGGCAAACATGAGTTGGAAATTTTTTGTCAATGAAGCCAGGTGGTTTCTTCATATAAACCGTCTCTTGAAGAGGTCCATGTAAGAAAGGATTAGATACTTTTAATTTGAAGATAGGCCAATGATTTGTCACCGCAATAGTTAAAAATATTTTAATTGTTGGGAATTTAGCTAGTAGGCTAAATTTTTCATTATAATCCAAACCTTGTTCTTGCTTGAAACCTTGAGCAATAAGGCGAGCTTTGTAATTTGCTATGGAACCATTCGAATGATACTTTGTTTTGAAGGGCCATTTAAATCCTAAAACATTAGCGGCTGAGTTTTGCAGAACAAGAGTCCAAGTGCCTTGTTTTTAAAGTGCTTCAAATTCTTGACACATAGCATCACGCCAAGTTGAATGCTGAAATGCTTGGGTAAATCCAGTAGGATTGGTGGGGATCAGGTCATGCTTCAGGTCAAGGATCTACCTTAATTTGAGATGACTGGTTTGTTCTCTATTGATCCTGGTATGCCATGATGGGAGAGCATGAGATGGTGGTAGATCATCTGTGGAGGTTGTAGGTAATGATGCAGCAGTCAAATGAGAATTGGAGGAGGGGTTGTCATGTTGTTGTGAGGTATTGAGAGGTGGAATAAGATAAGTTTCTGATGTAGAGTTAGCTGAGGAATGCTATATAGTGCAGATGGCAATTAATGTTGAAGGAGTAAAGATATTAGTGGATGGTATAAGTGTAGAGATGACTGTAGGTGGCCTGGATTGGAATGGGAATAAAGTTTCATTAAAGTGAGCATGTCTAGAGGTGTAGACTTTGAATGAATTTATATCAAGGCATTTTATAACCTTTGGCATGGGAAGCATAACCGAGGAAGATGCACGGTGTGGATCGAGGGGCTAATTTGTGTGAGAGATGTGAAATAAACCAAGGATAACATAAGCAATCAAAGACTCGAAGATGAGAGTAGTTGGGTGGTTTATTATATAGGAGTTCATGAGGAGAAAGGTTGCAAGTTGTGAGAGGAGGAATGCAATTAGTTAGATAGATTGCAGGGAAGAGACAATCTAGCTAGAATTTGGATGGTAAATTGGCATTGAACAGGAAAGCACAAACAGTGTCAAGTAAGTGTCTATGCTTCCGTTCAACAACCCCATTTTATTGCGGAGTATAAGGGCAAGATTTTTTATGGATCATCCCATAATTAAGTAAGTGAGTTTGTAGAGATTTATTTACAAATTCACCTCCACCATCTTTCCATAGATATTAAATAGGTTTTTAGAATATTATTCCACAAGAGTTTTAAAATGCAAAAATTTAGAACACACTTCAGACTTGTGATGCAAAGGGTAAACCCAAGAGTATCGGTTGTAGTCATCTATAAAGATAACATAATAAAGATAAGATTGTATTGAGGAAATTGGGGAGGGACCCCATACATCACTATAGATAAGTTCTAAACATTTTTTAGAACTAATAGTAGATAAGGGAAATGGTAACCTAGTACGCTTTCATTGAGCACAAGCATTACAATGAAAAGAGCTAGAACTATGATTAAAAGATAAAACTGAAGATAGACGATACTGGCTTGAAGTAGAGGAATGCCCAAAATGTTGATGCCATAGAGAGTTTGATGGTGAGGAGGAAACCAGAGCTGTGGGCGAGAGATGAAGAGGACTTAATGAAGCTTGAAGCTTAATTGGGTAAAGACCATGACGATGTGGGGTCCAAAAATTTGGCCCCGGGCTCTGCCCGCTATGCTTTTCCTTTTTTGGGGGGGGTGTTTTAAAAGAATTAATTCCAGGGGTAAATTTTGGAAGGAAAATGGGTTTGTAGATAAGACACTACCCAGAGATTTCACCCTCATTTTGTGAGGACTTTATGATCTGAATTTTGGTTTGCTATAGGTGAAAGCCCCTATAGTTAATTACCCCTCTCAATCATGATAGATAAATTTCAATTAAGGCTAGTCTTCAATGAATACATTGTATCCGTAGATACCTAGTATCCAGCATATAGTAGAAGCATGGGTTTTGGATGTTAAAAATTTTGAAGATTTGATATTTAAAATTAGAAATTTCACCATTTAACACTTAAAGCGGATGGTGGGTGAATGGATGATAGACCCGATCAAGATCCCATGGTTCCGTCATCCCAGGCCATCGTGGTCCTTGATCTACTTAATCAGAGGAGGTAACCCCACCTCATAAAAGGATCCTTATCTGCAGCCATGGGGTTGCTTCGTCCAAGGGGACCTTATATACCTGGGTTGAATGTTTTTCTAAGGGGACAAATTTGAATCTATCTTAGCTGACAGAGGGCTTTGTTCCCTATCAATTTTAACCTATTAATTCATATCTCATGGAATTGACGACACTAAAGAGTGTATTGGCTCAGGACATAGCTGGTATTTTTTGGTACCATTTGGCACCAAAACCAACTCAGTTCAGAGGGCCTCGAGTCATAACCATTTATCCTATAGTGCCATTTGGATACAAAACTGCTGGTTAGAGGACATATACAACTTCCTTACTAGCAGAAGATTATTTGATAATGGATCTTAATGATATTTTCGACTAGGCATTAGCTTTATGTGAGCTAAAACAAATTTTAATTTATCTACCTTGGCAAACTATTGTGGAAGATTAATGGATTTTGCTTTAAGTGTTTCGATGGATTATTTCAATTTTAAACATCTTTGGATTTTTGGGACTTTTGGATTTTTAGACTTTTGGACGTTTGAACGGCATTTTGAAATATCTAAAATTAATCCATCCGGTTGAGATTTTTGTTCAACATGGCTATCATCAAGGTGATCTTTATGTCACTTGAAAATATTTAAATTTTGTGGAAGTTTGAGAGTGTTGAGTCTAGTGAATAGGTTGTTAAACCTAAGTTAATGTCCCAAGGCTACCAAGAGGGGGGTGAATTGGTAGTTTTAGAAAATTATCCCTCTTTTAAATGAGTTGAACCGAAAATAAACTTTAATAAATTTTTATAAAAAGTTTTTCAACCATAATTTTTAAACAGAAAAATGCAGAAAATAAAAAAACAGTAAAATAAATAACACAAGAGTTATAGTGGTTCGGTCTAAACCAGACCTACATTCACTCCCTAGAGGCACCCTCTGAGTATTGCACTAATACCAATAGTGTCTCTCCTTTTGCACCCACAGCAAGGCGGAGAAGCCTTTACAAACAGTCTTTCCACCACTACCCGGTGCGGTAGAGAACCGTCATCCTTTTACAGTATCCCCAGTATTGGCAGAGAACTGTCATCCTTTTACACTATCCCCAGTGTTGGCAGAGAACTATCATCCTTTTACACTATCCCTAGTGTTGGAAGAGAATCATCGTCCTTTTACACTCTCCTAGTGTGGGCAGAGAACCCTTCATCATTTCACACTCTCCTAGTGTGGGCAGAGAACCCTTCATCCTTTCACACTCTCCTAGTGTGGGCAGAGAACTCTTCATCCTTTCACACTCTCCTAGTGTGGGCAGAGAACCCGATCTCCTTGACAGATCTTCTCACAAGAAATCTAGAAGGAAGAAAGAAAGAGAGTGAAGTAATCTCAAATCACAAGTAGGAAATCTTACATTTGAACACCAAGCAAAGCCTTCACACTCTAGTGGTAGAAATCCTTCTTTGAATGCTCTCTCTCACTCTCTCCTTGACTCTTCTTTCAATAGGCACGAAGATCAATGAGCAAAAAGATTTGGTGGTAGTAAAATTTGGACCTTATATAGGAGAGACAAGAAAAACCGTCCAAAACTGCAGAATTTTCAAGTTAACACAAAATGGATCGTCCTGTACGATCATGGATCGTCCAGGACGATTTTACTTAAAATGTTGGAAACGATCCTAATAAATATTGGTACAAATTGTGTTCGCACACGATTATCATCCCGTATGAACTAAGTTCGTCTGAACGATCAGTTATTTCATAGGTTGGTTCCCAAAAAGTGCATATCGCTGCCAGAATGTGAAGTGTTGATTCACTTCATCCTGGGACAATTAGAATTTTCATCTGGACAAAATTTGTACAGAGGACAACTCGTCCTGGGGTGTTTATAGATTTTGTCTGGACGAAATTTTTACAGAGGACTACTCGTCCTGGGACGATTATAGATTTTATCTGGACGAAATTTTTACAGAGCCCAAATCGTCCTGGGACAAAAATAATTTCATCCTGGACGATCAGGACTTAGAAAAATTTTCTTGATTTCTGATCATTCCATTGTTCGTATGAGGAGATAACTGATCTGATCGTCCTGTAAGAACTAGGTTCGTCCCGTACGATCAGGGCAACTTTTGTAAAATCTCCTTATGTGTGTGTATATTTTTATTCACTTAATTACAATCACTCCCTTTCATTTTAAAGAATAATTTAAAGCTTCAACTTATAAATGATTGTATGCTGAAATTGATTTGAAGTCTTCATGGTTTGGAGTTTGATTTTCCTGAAATGTTAGTACACACAAGAGCAAGAACAATTCTTCTAAAATGTGTTAGGAGATATCTACACATAAAATAATATTTGAAATCATCAAAAATAATATAAGTTGCAAGAATGTAAAACATGTAATAGCAACTTTCTTAACAGAGAGGACATTTTGAAATTCATTAAATTAACCGCTGCGGTTGAAATATACATTTAATACGACCATTATCAGGGTGACCTTGAGATCACTTGAAAATATTTGAATTTTGTGAAAGTTTGAGATGACATTTTGAAATTCTTGAAATTAACCCCTCCGGTTGAAATCTGCATTCAACACGGCCATCATCAGGGTTACGTTAAAGTCACTTATATTTTTGTAAGAATTTGAATTTTGAAAAAATTAGAGGCTTTAGAAATTATTTGTGAACCTCTCTGGTTGAGATAAGCATTCAACACGACCATCATCGGGATGTTTGGGGGCATTTTCATTTATGGACTGAAACCTTATCAACTCGACCAAGCATTTGACTGAGGATCGGGTTTCTCATAGGCTTTGTACTTTTATTAGTGAATTCTCATTATTATAGGCCTTGAAGTCCTAATATGAATGTATTAAGACAAATATACCGATCATTGCAACCATATATTTATTTGATGGTTCGAACCTTGTTGACTCCTATTGATCTATATAGAAGGATCATGTTTAAACATGAATTCACTTATTAACCCGTGCAGTATACCTAGACATCACATGTGTACTTATTACATGCTCACTAGAGCTCATGCGAGTGTTTGGGATTATATTTAACCCTTTTTATGTACCTATGTATATATAAACTATGGTGCATGTGCATGGGTATTTTTGGATATTTGGTAAATATACTCGGGTCTCCTAAGATAGGTCGTAGGATCCTTTGTTTGTTGTGGTACTTCTATACATATTCTTAAGAGATATGTTGGATGCGTAACGAATCTCCCATAGCGGTCCGTGGGCATTTTCTTTTCACCAGGCATCATATACTCTTTCTTGTAGGAAGACGATGCAATCAACTGATGAAGGACAATCATTGTAGCATCTTTGTTATAATAATTAGTAGGTATCTTGGGTATGCTACGAACTTACTGTATTTATATGCATAGGGATCAATATATATTTGCTGGTCATTTGATTGGTAGTTGATCATAAGGGTGTTGCAACATCTATTGCATGCTACAGATCATCACCCTTGGTTATGTTGTTGTGCATATGGAGAATATTCTAGTGTCGCTAGTGAGCATCTACCCTTGCCATGATCTTTAACCTCATGTTTGTAGAAGATCAACCATATTGATGATACTTTCACCATTATGCTTAGAGATATATTCATTATATGCATCGCAAGATTTCTATCAATGCATGTAGGCAAGTTGTACTAAATGTCGGTCTTCTACAAGAATCTATAGAACCTTACATACATTACAAGTGTGTTTCCATCTGCTGACAAGATTGATATGAATGCCTCTATCATTCACATATGATTTTCAATGCTCATCATATCATTCTTGCACATCTACTTTTGATTAGACCACATATTTTTCTTAATCATCGTTGATTGCTGCAAGTAAGGTTGAATATGCCCACATGTATTCTAATGCTGATTACATGGCATTATTACAAATATTATTAACCTGCTCATATTCATTAACAAACAGGTCATTATATTCATCAAGAAACTTTTTGATGAGTCAACACATTCATTAGGGATCTCCTCCATTGATGATTTCAAGTTCTTCACATAGACTTGCGAGCATATTAGTGTAGACATTGTGTGCTTCATATTATTCATGTGCAAGCTAAAGATTTTGCAACGTCACTTGAATAAAGTTACATATTCTTGTTAATTATCTATTGTGGGTGAGATGTAAGGATTTTCCTTTAATCTATCACAAATCATTGCTTGCAAACAACTTCGGTAGGTTCTTGAACATTGACTTTCGACATTCGTAGATAACTACTATATTCATCTACGAGTTAGTTATCATTTATTGGAGAGAAGTTATAATACTCATTGCATGTGGCATGATGTATACTTATAAATAACGTCTTAGGTACACCTTGACGAATCAAGTCATTGATAAGTTACTTCATGATCTATTTATGGTTAGACCATATTTCTTCCCTTATTGTGCATTGCTTGTGAGCTTGTTGTGTTCGCAACTTCATAAGTCTTTCATTGTCATGTAAAGATGATACAGATCTTGTATAGAAAACTTGTTTGATTATATTGGCATTCCAATCAATGTGATGATCCATTGATATCTTATTGAAATTTTATGCTTTGATTGCAATCATATTGTTGCACCCTCCAATTAACCTTTGTTTGTGGATAGACTATATTCATGAGGGTCCTCCAATATGGTTTGTTTGTAGATAAATCATTGCATTAAGAGTCTTTGCTTTCTTGGATGAGATTCAGATGGATCGCCATCTTTGATTATCATTTGCAACTCCTAATGGAATGATAATTCCTTAATCCTTATTTAGAGCTTATTGCTATGATCCAAACTCAAGATTTATTCTAGTTCAAGTTACAAGACAAGTTCAAGCCTTCGTAGTTAAATTGGAAGTCTTTGCTAGTGTTCAAATTGTTCAAATCATTTGATTTTCAAATCAAATGCAAGTTCAAGTTCATTTAATGCTAAAATCAAGTTTGAGTGTAGTCCTTTGTAGTTCATCAAGTCCCTTGTATCACTTTCAAGATCAAGTTCTTGTTGTTCAATTTAAGTTCAAAGAAAAGCTTGAGTCAAGTTCTTCAGAGCTCATGCTCATTCAAATTTAAGTCTAATTTATGCAAGTTCAATAAATGTCCAAATTAAGCTCAAGTTAAGTTCAACCTTCAATTTTATTTTAATTAAGTTCAAAATTAACCATTTGCATTTTGTCCACAAGTTCAAGTATAGATCCCATGCTATCCTTAGAGATCAATCAAGTCCAAGTACAGTCATATTCACCCAAAATTTCGGCAGTCTCCCGGTGTCTCCCCCATTTAGCGGAAAAGAATAGGAAACTGAGCCTTCCCACCATGCTAAGAAAAGCATGTATGGTAGGTATCCTCGGACACCGCAGCAGTAAAATCTTCGTCCCCCACCAAACTAAGAAAAACATGTATATGGGTCTTCGGTACCTATTACAAAAGAAAAGCAGTTATTTCCCTACAGAGGGTACTTCTATGTATCCCCACTTCATCGTGCACATCGCACCGAGTTTCCATCCCACCACGCTAAGAAAAGCAAGTGTAGGTAGTTTTTCGGTGTGCCACGAACACTAGAGAAGGGATTTTAGGTTATTACCCACTTCTTCAAGAGCACTGCGACGAACTTTCTCCCATAACATTAAGAAAAGTGTGTATAGGTGGTCATTTTGTCATGTTGCTAGCGTCGAAGGCGTGTTCTCGAAGTTTTAAGGTTCAAAAGATTATACCTGCGTGGGGTCGGCATGTAGATTGAGGCAAGGTAACATTTTTCTTCTCTTTCTTTCATATCCTTCATTTCCTTTTAATTAATTATAACAAAAAAAATTAAAAATAATTAATTATGATTAATAATAATTAATTATCATTAAAAACAATTAATTATAATTAAAAAATGACAAATTAATAATTAATTATAATTAAAATACTTAATCATAAATTAAGATTAATTTATGATTTATGATAATTAGGTATAATTAGAAATACGTAATCATAATTAATTTAATAAATTATTTTTAATAATAACTAATTATAATTAAAAAAATTAATTATAATTAAATCTAATTAATTATCATTATTTTTTTTTTTTTTTGGACATTTAGGCCATTAAGGCAAACTCACACACACAACGCATACACAAAGACTCGAACCCAAGACCTCTTAGTTGGAAGCATAAACTCTCAACCAACAAGACAAGGTGAGCTGTGTTAATTATCATTAATTATAAATAGGATTTAGCCTATGAGGTTGTCGGAACACAGTATTTGTACGGATTTAAATGGGATTTAGGTAAGAATTGTGGGGATTTAATAGTATTTGAACAAGTATTTTGATAAATCTTTATTCAAACATGATGAACTATTAAATCTCACGCAGAGGATTTATATTCTATGTCTCCTTTTTGTCTTGGCAAATCCACGGGTTTTGCAGAAGAAGTACGTGAAAGGGAAAGTTACCTTAATAGCTAGCCAGCTCCCCTCCTTGCTTTTAATAAAAAAAAAATGTCTTAACTTCTGATACAATGAGAGGGGAATGCCGTCGAGTGAACGAAGTCGACCAAACAAGGAGGATACGAAGAAGCACGCGAAAGGAGTAGGATACCTTCATTGCCTGCGAGCTCCTGTTGTTGCATCCAATTAAAATGTCGTAACTTCCGTAATGATAGGATCGGAATGTTGCCAAGGTAGGTAGAGATGTCGGATGGGCTAGGGCTTCAAACGAGTAGGTGCTCTCTCTCTCTCTCTCTCTCTCTCTCGATTTGGAGGACCAAAAGTTTGGGGGCTAGAGGAGTTTGCGAATGAGCAAAAGGAAGAACGACGGGCTTGATGGGGTCGGAGACTTAGATATCATGGAAGGAATCGAGTTCTCTCCATGTTGTAGGAGGTATCGAGATGGATCAACGGCCAACAAGAGTCTTGAATGCTTATTTTAATGACGCAAAAATGGTACGATTAAGCAGAACTCTTGTAGGAATCGCGGAGAAGCAACTCTAGCTGCGCCAATCAATCAAGTAACGGGATTTATGGGATTTGAGCTGGTTTCATTTGATAGAATGAGGTAGGATTTTATCTTTATTTCTTTTGGGTATTATACAAAGGTTAATAGATGATTAGGTCCTTTGGGAAGAGTCTTGTTGGTCCAAGAGTCCTTGATAGCAAAGTCATGAGCATCAAGAAGCACAAAACATGAGTTATCATTAGTGAGCTTGTGAATGGATAGTAAATTATGGGAGAGATTGGGAACCTAAATAACTTGAGGTAGGTGGAGCTTACAATAGGGAGTGGGAAGCAATCCTTGACATGTATTGGCAATCAATAGATGCTGACCTTTTCCTACCTGAACATGAGATGAGCTAGTATATGATTAAACATTATGCAGTTGAGCAAGATTAGTAGTTAAGTGCTCTTTTGCTCCCGAATCCAATAACCAATCAGCCATTTGAGGTGTATTTGTTGTAATGTAATCTTGCGGTGGTGTGTTGTAAGTAGTATCATGATGATATCAGCAATGGATAGTTGAATGTCCAGATTTATCACAAATTTGATAGCTATTAGAAGAACAAGAGCATTGTCCTCCACGAATAGATGATGATGAGTGACTAGGTTATGAATGAGTAGAGCCACGACCTGTATATGATCAACCAAGAGAAGAGCGGCAACAGTTATTGAAAGGTACAGAAGCTCGACAACGAGAGGAACCTTTAGTAGCCGCTAAAGAAGAATTGGGATCTACTGGTGGGTTTGCAATGGTGTCACGAGTTGTCTCTATCAAAATATGCAGTTCTTCACTGCACATCAATGAGTAGAAGTCATCCAGGGAGATTGGTCGAAGCTAATTACGTATGAATGCTTTGAAAGACTGATATGTGGATGGTAGCCCATTAAGTGTATAAAGTATGATGTCTTCAACATCATCGAAGGATCCGGCTGTAGCAATGGCGTCGACTTTCAATTTAAAATCTAAAAGATAATGAAACATAGATTTATCACCAAGTTATAGTTGATGTGATTTATTTTTAAGTTGCAGAAGTCTGACTCGATTTATTGAATAGAGATTGAGCTCCACGGTAGTCCAAATCTCATGTGTTGATGAAAGGTTGAGAATGTAGAGTAACAAAGAGGGACACACAATCGAATAGATTGCAGACGCAAGGTACTGATTGATGAGCATCCATATTTGAAGCATAGGATTTTGAATGGTGGTATCATCAGTATATATGACTTTGTTTGGGGGTTTTGTAGCTTCTCCCATTAGGTAACCTTCAAAATTATTGGTCGCAAATAATTTGAGAAGTTATGATTTCCAGAGAAGATGGTTTTTGGTGGTCAACTCGACAGTGACCATGGTTTTGACATTAGCCATGAAAAATGAAGTTGAGGTGGGATGATGACTATCAGAGAAGGAGTAACTATAGCAGAGACCGCGGCAGGGTAGGAGGCAGACGAAGCTAAATCTGCCATTGTACAAAGGAAGATATCCTACCTACAACTCTAATACCATGAAGAAGCTTCTCCGATAACTTTTGATACATGCATCAAAATAGAATAACACAAACAGAGGAAAGTAGTGGAAGAATCATGAGAAAGTGTAACGGATTATTATTCATCTCTATCTTATCTTTTCCATTACATAGGTAGTATATAAAGTGCCAGTCAGCAGAGAGCTAATGTCCTGGAGTAGTAGTAGACATCATACGGTAGAAATAAAGCTAGTACAAGAAATTAGCAGGAGTAATGAAGCAACCACTAGGATAGCCATGCCGACTAATGCATATGCTGAAGAGCATATTAGGTCTCCTTATCACTTCCCATATAGGTAATAGAGATGCTTTTCTATAAATCCTTTTTTTCCTTTTTCTCCATTTATTTCTGCTTGGTTAAGACCTATCAACAATCATTATAGGAAACTCATCGATTACCGGCGGCCTGGACCGGCGGTTAAGTAATTGTTTCCGGCAGTTTAAAAATAAACCCGCTGCTTTTTTGGCGGTTCATAGACTGCTGGAAAAAATGGCGCCAGAAACCATTACCGGTGTATTTCTGGCGATTTTTGCCACCGACGGTTTACCGTCGATTATGGCTGACGGTTTAACCGCAGGTTACCGCCGGTGTTTTACCGATGGCTGTTTGGCCGTTACACTGACGATAAAAATACCGTCGATAATCACCGGTAAGCCGCCGGCAATTTACCGGTGGCATACCGACGGTTACAACCAGAGGAATTGCCGGCGGTATGACCGCAGGTGTGTCACCGGATAACATAAGTCAAATCTAATATGTCAACTTTCCTTATCGGGTCATCAGAAGTCCTTCATTTAATGTGACAAAACCATGTAAAGCGACTCTCTCTATTCTTATCTTCCACTGGAGCTACTCAAACCTTATCATGTATATGCTCACTTCGTATCCTATCTCTAAGGGTCAAGCCACTCATCCTTCTCTTTTACTGACCACGATTTGGCACCATAAAGCATTGCATATATCTAAAACGTGTACTTTATTAATTTCTTCCTCTCATTAGGTCTATTGCTACTAAAATTACACTCTATATATTCAATTTTAGATCTACTAAAGCGAAAACTTTTATACTCTAAAATTGACCTCCATAATTCGAGTTTACCTTCAACTCCCTCTCTAGTCCTATCAACATGTAGAATATCCCCATCCAACTTGAATTCCACCATCCAACTTGAATTCTAAAGATAATATCCCCATCTATTTCACCATAAATAGATCAAAGATATTAAAATCTTGTAATTTTAGTAATGACTTCATCGGCGAAAGTTATAGTCCCTCAACTAGGTCTATTATTACTAAAATTATAATCTATATATTAAGTTTTAGATCTACTTATGCGAAACACTTTAAACTATAAGGTTGACCTACATAATTCAAGTTTACCTTTAACTCTCTCTCTACTATTTTCAATAAGAGGAATACCCTCAACAAAAAGCATACACCAAGGTACATTCTCTTGCAAATGTTTAGTGAGAATATCCATAACTAAAGCAAAAAAGCATACACCAAAATACATTCTCTTGTAAATGTCTAGTGAGAACATCCATAACAAAAGCAAAAATCATACACCAAGTAAGATACATTCTCTTGAAAATGTCTAGTGAGAACATCCATAACAAAAGAAAAAAAGCATACACCAAGGTACATTTTCTTTCAAATGTCTAGTTTGAACATCCATAACTAAAGCAAATATTATACACCAAGATTCATTTTCTTGCAAATGTCTAGTGACAACACCAATAGCAAAGGAAAATTAAAAGCATACACCAAGATACATTATATTACAAATGTCTTTTGAGAACATCCAAAACAAAAGCAAAAGCATACACCAAGGATCATTCTCTTGCAAATGTCTAGTGAGAACATCCATAACAAAAGCAAAAAAGAAAACATTGAGATACCTTCTCTTGCAAATGTCTAATAAGAACATCTATTAAAAAAAGCAAAAAGCATATACACCAAGGTTCATTCTCTTACAAATGTCTAATGAGAACATACATAATAAAAGCAAAAAGCATACACCAAGATACGTACAATTATCGGAGGCGACAATCTTCTCTTAATGGAGGCGGTGAGTAGAGGAAACTGATGGCGGTAAACACTACAAGTTCAACGTCAGAGACATGTGGCCTTGCATGGGGAGTTCATGGGCAGCCGGTGTGATCGTCGGCGGCTGGAGACACCTCATCGGCGGCTGGAGACACCTCATCGGCGGCCGAAGATAGAGCATCGGCGGCTGGAGACACCTCATCGGCGGCTGGAGACACCTCATCGGCGGCTGGAGACACCTCATCGGCGGCTGGAGACACCTCATCGGCGGCCGAAGATAGGTCGGTCATGCAAGAAGGTGCATGGAGGAGAGAAATGAGCGCAGATGAAGAGAGAGAGAGAGAGAGAGAGAGAGAGAGAGAGAGGTGAAGAGATGAAATGAAATGCGAGTCTCGGGCTGGTTTATTTTAGGGCTTTTACCAGTGGCGTTCCTGTGGCTCAAATTGTTGCTACTTAAATCACTTAACACCAGCGGTTTTCACCACCGGTATAGCGCCGGTAATTTTTAAAGTTGCGATTTACCCGGCAGTTGTGTGACCACCACTATTACCGGAGGTATATGCTTCCACAACGGCCGGTTGGGCCACCGGTATTCACCGGTAGCCAAACCACCGGATAAATCACTGTTATTACTGGCGGCTAGACAATCGTTAGTCGAAGCCACCATTAATTGTTGAATTTCCTGTAGTTAATCTTTGTCTGCTACATTTTTAGAATTCACAATGTTATCTTTTCACCTGATTAAGTCATTGTCGCTACTTTCTAACCACCCCAAATGACACTTATGTAATTACCATTAATATCCTTACTAGTATATTTGTAACTACTTAATTCAGCATTTTGATGAATGAAATATACTACTACTCTTCTTTTGTTTTTCTATACCTTCAATTTTCCTACTCAGTTCAAGCTGCATTTTATACAACAACTTGTAATCAATTTCTTCAGGTATTTCATCATGTTATTAGAGATATTTGCATAACTACAAATGGATACCTCTCATACCTCATCAACCAATGTTTTGTCCACTAGTAGCTTTAAGAATAACACCACAAAAACCACAATGCTTGCCTCCTTAAAGTTCTTCGTCACTAATATCAAGAATGTTGTTCACATTCAACAGTTATCGACAACTACCCCACTTAGCAAACTCAAATTCATAAGCTATTTCTCGCCAATGGTTTCATTGGGTGCCTTGATGGCACCGCTTCATGCCCACCCTAACATATTTTCTCTAGTAAAGAACACTTGATGCTAAATCCCCTCTATACACACGGAATTCTTCTTGCACCAAATCTGATCTATTAATCTCCTCTCCACCATTTCCCCCTCACTGCTACCCTAAATCATTAACATGGACTCATGCCATTCCATTTGGACAACTCTTGAGCATCAATTGTTATCCAACTCAAGAACGAGCTTCATTTGCTTACTATACGTAATCAAATGATGACCGATTTTCTCTATGCAGTCAAACCCCTAGTGGATATCATTGCTTCTGCAGGAGGGATTATTAATATGAAAGATATTATACTGTACATTCTAAATGGATTACATGCAAACTTTTAACTTTTAAAGCAACAATTCAAACCCAACTTAACCCTATCTCCCAAGATGATTTATACTCCCTTCTCTACTGTGAGGAGGTAAATCTTGCTACAGATTCTACCAAAGAGCTATCCCTATTGATTCCATCTCACACATCTGATACCCAAATTTCTCTTGCATCAACCAAGAGTCTTGGTCATTGTAATCAACCATCTTAGTTTGGTAGTCGTGGTCATTCTTCGTTCTACACCTTTGTATTCTTTAAGGGAACAAAAAATCAACTTTATTGTCAAATATATGCAAGAAGAGGTCACTTTGCCTTCTCTTGCTGGCCCCGTGCCAACCTTTAATACAATATGTCTGCTTCTCATGCCTTACTTGCTGAGTAATTATCACCATCTTCTGCTCCTTATTATCTTGATAGTGGAGAACTAGCTCACTTAACACATGAGCTTCACTCTCTACATAGTCCAGATAAAGTACTCATTGGCAAAGATACAACTCTTCTCATTTGTTATAATTTAGGCAAAGGGCTCCTACCTACACCCGCTCATATGCTCTCTTTTTGAACTCTATTTTTAATGCTTCACGCACATCACAAAAACTCCTCTTCATATATAATCTTACTGCTGATAATAATTGTTATATATCTTTTGACTCTTATGGTTATGTTATCAAGGATCAGGGGACTCAACAACATCTTCTTCAATGACCCTATCTTAACAGCCTCTACCTGATCTCCATAAGCTCCACCTCAAGGCACAATCCACCAAATGTGTTTATTTCAACATCTGCTTCTAATCTTTGGTACCAACATTCAGGACATCCAAATTTAACTATGGTTTCTATTCTTACAAAGTCATATCCAAGTTTTTGTATTTATTCCTCTTCTCCCTCTATTTTTAATTCTTGCAGTATAGCTAAAAGTTACAAACTATCTTCTAATGAATCCACTAGTTTTTCTATAACTCCTGAATTGATTCATGCGGATGTTTGGGGTCCATCCCTTGTAGTTTCTACTACAGGTTTTATTTTTTTCATAATTCTTATTGATGACTACTCTTGGTATAACTAGATATTTCCAATTAAATTTAAATCAGATACTACACACAATTTCATTCAATTCAAAATTTTCAATGAACTATAGCTAAAGGTAGCGAGTTCTATAATTATAGCATTCACACATTTCTAGCTAAAAATGGCATTCACCACCAATATACCTTCTCTTATATTCCTCAATAAAACAATGTTGCTAAATAAAAACACCATTATCTCCTAGAAATGGTTTGCATTCCTCTATGTGATTCCAAATTATCTTAATGTTTTTTTGTTGACTCTCTCCTCACTATTGTATATCTCATTAATCAACTCCCATCTCCAACTACCTCTCACAAATCCCCTTCCAGCTCCTCCACAACAAACCACCAAACTATTCTCATCTTTGTATCTTTGGTCATAGATGCTATCCATGGCTATGACCTTATGGCTCACATAATCTTACACCCCACTCAACTCCATGCATTTTCCTTGGATATTCCTCAAATAAAAAAGGATACAAATGCTGCAACCCCAATTTAGGCTACATTTTTTGTATCCTAACATATTATATTTGATGAATCAAATATACCTTGTCCAAGTTCATCCCCTCCCATATCATGGTCACTCTATTCAATATATAACATGGAGAGGTCATAGATTATATCTAAAATACTTAGGTAGCTTGTAGTCCTTGGTTAGAACTTGGGTTGGCTAAATTTGGTTATATTCTTCCTTTCAAGAATACTATTTGTTTAGGTGTTCTAAGTTTAGAGAAATGATATGAAATTCATAGATTCTTACAATTACTATCAATTTTTTTTTTTTTTAATTCTCCTTCATAATCACTATAAATGGTTGCACTTAGACATCAACCCTTCTTTTGAATCCTAATTGCAAAAGTTTTACACTGATTAATGGAATCTCTCTTGTGTAATAAAAACTTATCTTAATTTTTTTTAACATTTTTTAAGGTTTGATTTTATGTTTGCTCAATGTACTCATGTGTCTAGGTTATCTTAGCAATATCTACAACTGAAGCAAACAATAATAAAAGACTTGATAAAGATAAAAATAACTTATTTTTATAATTGGTTTCCTTCAATTTTGTTATATCTTTTGTGTCTTCATTTGACCATTATTGCCATAAATCAAATTATATTTGTGATAAATATAATAATTTAGTGCAAGCTAAGGCTCAAAAGGATCATCACCTATTCCTTTATGGAACAGGAATATCTCATAACTTATTGTAAACTCGTGATAAAGTAGTTGATGTTAAATAGTTATATAATTTATTGAGGGTAATGTGCCACTTTATTTAATACAATATAGCTTAATCATAATTAGGTGATAGTTCGTTAGGGATGTTAAGCCCTATAGAACTGGCCTAAGACTAACTAAGAGGGGGGGGGGGGGGAAACTTTAAGCAAAGCTCAACAAATTTCACAAACCAAAACACCACAAAACAAACAATGCAAAAATTTAAGTGTGGAAGCAGTAAAAAAAGGAACACAAAGGTTTATAGTGGTTCGGTCAACTCGACCTACGTCCACTCCCTGGAGGCGCTCTCCGAGTATTGCACTACAATCGTGACTCTCCTTTAGCCCCCACAGCTAGGCCGAGAAGCCTTTACAAACACCTCTTTTTGCCACACCCGTCAAGGCAAAAAACCTTCCTCCTTTTGCTTCCTCCTAAAGCAGGAAGAAACCTCGATCATTTGCTTAAACCTACCTCTCCCAACCCTTCCAAGGACAAGAGACTCTAGGGAAGAAGAAGTGGAATAATGCTTGGAGCAACCCCTTATGAATCCCCTCACAAGCTCCCCCTCACAAGATCCTCTCTCTCTCTCTCTCTCACCCTCTCTCTCTCTCTCCTTTAGGTTTTCTCAGGTCAAGACAGCTTTCAAGGATGTTAAAAAATGTTGAATAAGAGCTCTTATAAAGAAGAGCTCAAAATACCTCATTAATTACAAGTTGCCGACTTTATCATCCAGGACGATATGGACATCATCCTGGCCGATCAGTACAAATCTCAGAGGATCGGCCAGAGTATCTCCCTGAAGATGATCTGAATGATTGAAAATTGGCTTGATTATCCAGGATGATATCACGATCATCCCGGACGATCAGTTCAAATCAGAGAAAAATCGTACTGAATATCGCCCTGAATTCAAGCTGGCCAATATTTATCGTCCAGGAGTAACTAAGGGTTTTTGAATAGATCATCCTGGCCAATCCTGAGATCATCTAGGATAATGTGATTGTATCAATCATCCTTAATTACTTCCTTGATTCCTGGTTTAATTTAGGCATAATTTTGTGATATAGTCCAGGCCGATCTCACGATCGTCCTGGCCGATTTCCAAAAATACAGAATATATACCTAAATTGATTATGTCGACAAATTCTTTCTGTATTGAGCCTATCATCCTGGCCGATACAAGTATCATCCAAGCCAATCAGTTAATTACGGCTTGCCTTAATAAGAAATCCTGATTAGAACTTCTATTTTGAACTCGATCGTCCAGGCCGATAATAATATCGTCCTAGCCGATGTGAGTAAAAACAGAGATTCTAAATCTCTCAAGTATGTGTGTGTGTAGGGTTACTTAACATCAGTCACTTCAAACATTTACAATTGACTCAAGAAAGGAAGAAAGAAAATTACAGACTGACTCATCTCTAATCTACCCAATCTGTAGCTTATTTTGATTTCCGTCTGGTCTTTGGGTCCTAAAAAGTCAATAGAGAAAAAGGCAGTCGTAGTGAAACAGGATTTTTTTGCTATCATCAAAATCATAATCCAAAAACATGTTTGTAACATTAAGTTCCTATCTCTTTTCAACTTTACAAGGTCACTAATGAATTTGTTTGTCACACCTTCTAGCACCTTTAATTCATGAACAAAGTAGGGATCATTGCCTGAAAAAAAAAGTGCTGGAAGAAGGCATACATTTTTTGCCATGCAAATATTAGGAAGATGGGCAATGTTGATGAAATTGATGAATTCTCTAGTAATAATGATTGATAATTTCACCTTTGAGCTTCAATTACAAAAAATAATGCAAAAATTGGGAAGATGATAGGTAGTCATCAATATTAAGTTTTGGACTACCTTGAGTTCAAATTTTACATGTTAGAGTCGACAACCTAATACATTGGTAAGCAAGCTAAGTCAACATACAAGTTAATCATAATGATAAATACGAAGTATAAGAAGATAACAATCCACCCTCAAATTTAGGTCCAAGAGACATTGATTAACATCTAAATTAATATAGGCTTAGGGCTTGAAGCTTAGCCACTAGCCATAATATATCGTATTGTAAGCTATATAGACTTTGAATCATTATTTTAACTATTTTAAGCTTTCATAAATAGAATATTAAAATCCATTATAATCGGTGCCAATTACAACTATGCAAATACCTTAGGAAGCTTTTTGTCCACCCAAACCTTGAAGGAGTGTAGTTCCCTTTGCTTAGCATCTTAGAAAGCCACTATTACCAATAACTCTATCCGAGGATCCTTCATTATATTTTTTTTATTGTATCTAAAGAGAATGGCACACCTATGTGCAAGTTTTGATTGAATTGATGTGTTAGTTTTTCAAAAAAAAAAAACATGAAATAATTTAATAAAAAAATTTATATTTAAAACTAATTAATAAAATTATATATTTTTTTCTTATAGGATTATGCATCATAATACATTTAGTGAAACAAATTCAATGATATGAACTAATATATTTCTTTTAGGTTAGTTTGCAAAAATTCTTAATAAGATTATCATAATTTGAGAGTGAAATGTACATAAACATCATCATCCACTGCTACAACCATTACAAAAGAGCAAAAAAGAAATAAGCAAGTACTCAAAAGTAATATTATAAATAAAAGTAAAAGAAAAAAGGGTCAGAAATTAGTTTTTAGTGCTTAGGTTGTTCTAACATGCATCCACTCCTCACTCCTATTCCAATGAATTTTAGTACCTAGTCCTTCTATAAAGGCAAAGTTGAGATATATCCCTTTTTAATAGATAATGGAGAAACTTTATAGCCTCTTGTAAACCAAGCAAAAAGATTTCCACCCTTTCCCATAGCCTAATAAAAAAATCAATAAAAATCCATTTGAGATCTAAATAATCCCTTACAATCATGAAGCAAAAGCCCAAGTGTCTCCTTAGGTAATTAGAAAAAGGACAGGCAGAAGGAGCATGAGGTGGATGTTAGATGTTGTGGCGAGTTCTTATTCTTCTTTGTTATCTCTATGATCCACACAAAAAGTTTGCCTCTTCTCATCAAATAGAAAGTGGAAAGAGTGGTTCTAAGTTGATTGAGAATGTAAGTAGGTTCGTCAAGATAATTGAGATATAATAAAGAACTAATCATTCTCCTACACTTTCTTGAATTTGTAGAACTTCCATTAAGTTATATATCTAACTGAAGAGTTAGACACATGTGGCACTTGTACTCATGTATTCATCCATGCAAAATTTTTAAATTTATTCCATTCGATATTTACTTTGACTTAGAAACATCCCATTATGTTTTTAGTTAATATTAACTCCTAGAAAAAATTTTAATTCACAAATTGTATTAAAATTCATGGCTCATCATGTGTGAAAACTCTTAACATTATATATGATTTATGATCTAAACAATATGACATCAATATATATTTATGTAATCGAGATATTGGAATACGTTCTCTTATGAACAGAGTCATTTTAATAGTTCACTTAGTAGCTAAGTTTCTCAATTAAAAAATACTTAGTTATTCATTGCTCAATCTTGAAGCTTGTTTCAGACTATATAATGCTTTCTTCAGTTTATAAATATCATCCAGATAGGGGCATCAATTTCGGGTTCCGGGATGGGTTCAGGTCAAACTCGGAACTGACGAGACCCTATTTGAGTTGACTCGAACCCGACACGTTTTTACAAACATGTTGGTTTATTCAGGCTGGACCCGACCCGCCGGGTTTCCAGGTTGACCTGACCCAACACGAATTTTTCAAATTATGCTGAACTTCCATGATCTTCAACAAGAATGGGAAGAGTTGAGAAATATATCGAGCTCATGTCATCTTTAATAGGAACGGATGAACTGTCGTAACTTTTGATTCAACAATTTGACATGAAGGAACATTATCGAAGGAGTCGAAAAAGGCTTTGACCTAATGATTAGTTTAAAACCCTACCTCACGGCATGCTATGCGAAGCCGGGTAGACTACATAGTGAAGGAGCCGATGATTCCAAAATCAATTTGATGTGGAGAAGATGACAATGATGCCTGGTGCGGTTGATATGAAACTTGACTCGGTGACATTAGACGACGACGTGACTTGACACAACATGAATTTTCCATTCAATCCAAGTCATTGTCAGGTTTTCGGGTAAACCTGGACCCGACTCGTTTTTTCAAATTGATTGATTTTCTGAACTGACCCATTTGCGAAAAAGGTTGAAAATATCCCAGAATTTTTGGATAGGGTTTGGGTAAGATTTTTGGGACTTATCAAATATTGACACCCCTACATCCGGATATGCTTTGCCCTCAAAGCGAAGTGACTACTTAATATAAACATCATCTTTAAAAATTCCATTTAGAAAGGCACTTTTGCATCCATTTGATATAACTTAAATCCCTTAAAATAGCTAATTGGCAATCTTCTGGCCTCTAAATGTGTAATGAGTGTCAAGGATTTCTCAAAATCTATTTCCCTCAACTTGATGAAATTGTTAAACAACTATTACAATCTTGATTCCAAACATTGATCAAAGTCGTTTAATTAATTTTTAAAAATCATTTCACTAATCACACTTTGATAAAAAAGTATATACACCACTTTCTAAAAATATTTTGGAAAATTGATTTAATTTATTTTTCATTTCAATCATCAAAAATTTATTTCATAAAGCATCCTCAACTTTAGTGGATACGATAAAAATGGAATACATCGTCGCTTATTTATAAATGTGTATGCCAAATCTTAAATTTTATAAAAGGATCTCCTACGATTTGTTATTTAGGATGAGTGATGAATATGTCCATGTAATACTGCAATCTATATAATTATCATAAGTTACATAGAACAAAGGTGGAATAGATGGAGGAAAAAATCATTCATCAGTATTGTAATATGTATATTTGTCGCACATGTTTGTAAAAAATTTTCCCTGCACACTATTGGAAATTCAGCTATTACTGGCAGTTTACCTGATTTTACTGAGGTTCGAAAAAAGACTGGCAGCTTTTCAGTGGTTGTCAAGCCACCAGAAACATCGACGTTGGAAATCATTGCGGGCAGTGTTTTTCCTGCGGTTTATTTCCCTAACGGCTTTCCGACGGCCTATGCCGCTGGTTATCAATTGAGTTATTACCGACGGCTTTCCGGCCGTCCGTGGCAGCGGAAAATATACCGGCGGTCCATGCCGATGTCATTTCCGGTAGTTGTAGCAGCCAGCATGTCACCAAACAGCCGCCGGCATGTCATCGAACAACCGATAGACAGCGTCTATAAACCGTCGATAAAATACTGGTGGCTAACTGGCAGTCAGAGCTGACGGCATTATCGGAGCTTGAAGCCACCGGCGTGTCGCCAGACAACCACTGGACAGCGTCGGTAAACCTCCGGTAAAATACCAGTGGTTAAAAGTGATTTTCGACTGCATCAATCAGCAGTTCTGCATCATCATTTCCGGTGGCCAAACTTGTAGCATCAGAAAAAAATTGATAGCCTCCCCTCTATTTTAAGGATGTTCACCCTAAACTCTAAACCTGCACAAAAAATAATAATATAATTTTGGGCAACACGTCACTATAATCCATCATAGTAATTATAAAAAAATGTATCATAAATTCAACCAAACAAATCAATAAATACAACCAGAGTTCTTAATTCAACCAGAGTTCATCAAATCAAATTTCAAAGTTCAATAAGTTAAACTAAATAAGTTTACAATCAATTCACCATAAGTTCATCAAACAAAAGAAAGTGTTAATCTTCAGTTGTATCCTGGCTGTCTGGAGATGCATGTAGATGCTCTATCTCTTGCTCTTTCTTCCTCGAATTTTCATCTCTATAGAATTGCAGCTCTGCTTGTATTTCATTTTGAACCTTTCTCATCTCTTCAATCTCTCTAGTAAGTGCTGCAACCCTCTGGCTTATAGTTTCTTTAGCTCCACTTGTATCATAAAATACTGAGGTGGATGAACTGCCCTCATAAGCATAGCCCTGTGAACCCAAGCCATATACCCTCCCCCTTTATCTTCCACCAACAACATCTAACCATGTATGATACTAAAAAAATCTGGGTCGATCCTGAAGATGATCGCTCACCAGTGGACTATCTACTTTCCTGAGCTCATATAAAAACATCCTGCGAGAATAAATCCATAAAATATATTGATATTACAATTACTTTTATTAAAATAATTTTTATTCTCAAACCAAGTTGGAAATTCATTTGCAACAACTTGCTCAATATCCTTTGAATCTGTCAAAGTCAAATTGTTTACGACATACACGCTGACAAATACTACTTTAGTATTTTAAATAAACATTACTCATTACTGACAGTATGCAAGAACTTACTCTAAGATTGACTCAACTTCTTCACAGTTTAGTAGCACATATAAATTCGCTGTTTTGATTTCTAAATTGTTGAGAAAACTTTCAACACATTTGCTACTGGGCTTTCCATGACTTCTAAATATTGATAGTGCAGCATGTGATTATTATTCTACATCAAAGTCCATATTATGACCAATTTTTGTTCTTGTACTCCTTATATGGGGCTCGAAGTAGTAGGAGCAAAAGTGAGTGGTTTCTTGAGACAAATATGCTTCATATATTGATCCTTCTAGTCATGTTTTATTCTTAACATATTTCTTCAACTTGTTCAAATATCTATTAAACAATTACAATTATCAAGTTAATAAAAATATGTTATCTCAACATATTCAAAAATATTGGAGACTTAATAAAAAAATATTTTACCTCTCGAAAGGATACATCCAATGATATTGTATAGGTCCACCAACTCTAGCTTCGTAAGGTAGATGGACTTGAAGATGTCCCATAGAATCCAAAAAACTCAGGGGAAATATCTTTTTCTAACTTGTAGAGGATGATTGGTATGTTATCCTCGCTCCTCCGTAAAGCATCTTCGCTTAGTTTAGATGAACATAGGTCTTTGAAGAAAATGCTAAGCTTAGTCAATGGATTTGATATGTAATCAGGTAACATGCATACTATGATCAGAAGAAGAACCTCCATAATTATGTGACAATCATGACTTTTTAGTCCAAATAACCTTGCAGATTTCATGTCAACACATCGGCTTATATTTGAGCCATAGCCATCAAACATTTTTAAACCTTTAAACCACTGACAGATTAATCTTTTTTACTCTAACTTGAAAGAGTACGGTACTTTGGGCTTCATTATTTTACCGTTAGTTGTTGTTACTAACTCCAGATTTTTTTGCCGGTAGTACTCTTTAATATCCATCCTTGCTTTGACATTATCTTTACTCTTACCTTTAACATCTATAATTGTATTAAAAATATTATCCAAGAAGTTCTTCTCAATGTGCATAACATCCAAATTATTCCTTATTAAATGAGTTCTCCAATATGGTAATGTCCAAAAAATACTTTTTTAATCCAATTATGTTCAACACCATATCCCGGATATTTAGACATTGATAGTATTGGAAAATCAATAATTGTTGGAATGTTAGAAAATCTCTATAGTACATCATCACCACTTAATCTAGGTGGAGGAGGCGACCCCTCAACTCTATTTTTAACGAATGCTTCCTTATTCCTCTGAAACTGATGATTAGCAAGTAGAAACATACAATGACAATCAAACTAAGTATTTTTCTATCCATGTTTAAGTGTTAAAGCTTTACTATTCTCCATGCAGTAAGGACATGCTAATTTTCCTGCTGTGCTCCAACCAATCAACATACCATAAGCTGGAAAATCACCAATGGTCCACAACAATGCAGCTCGAAGGAGAAAATTTTATTTTATTGATATGTCATATGTGAGCACTCCTTCTTCCCATAATAACTTGAGGTCATCAATTAATGGTTGCAAAAAAATATCAATTTTTTCTTTCGAATTATGTGGTCCAAGTATTATAAGAGTTAAGAATATGTACGGAGTAGTCATACACATCTTTGGTAGAAGGTTGTATGGTGTTAATGTAACTGGCCAACAAGAGTATGACGTAGCTGTTTGACTATATGAGGTAAAACTATCGGCACATAATCCTAATCTTATATTGTGGGGTTCAACAATAAATGAAGCATGCACTCGATGAAAATGTTTCAACGCTTCAGCATCTGATGGATGAGAAAGAACACCACTTTTTGCTATTTTCTCCTTATGCCATCTCATATGACCTGCTGACTCATTGATGCATAGAGTCACTGAAGTCTTGGAATGATTGGTAAATAAAATAAATAGGAATATGGAACATCTTTCTTTTGACGACGTTGTTTTCTCGAGTTTAGCTTAAACCGAGGAGCATTGCAGGTGCGATAATAAACTTCTACTGTATCATCCTTGTTGTATAACATACATTTATTGATACAACAATCAATTTTTGTAGCAGTGAGACCCAACTTGGATACTAATTTCTACGTTTGGTACAAGTCCGAGGTAATCAAATTGTCCGTTGGATTAGTTTCCTTGAGAAGACCAATAAAGTCATTGAAACAATCACGGGGAATATTATACTCAATTTTAGTACTTACCATCCTCACTATAATGGATAATTCTGAATGGGTACTGCAACCATCCCAAATTGATTTTTGAGCTGTAAGTAATAACAAAAATTATTTTTGAGTTTCTGCATTTGTTGCCTCTTCCACACTAACCCTTAAATTAGGACCTGCTACACTAAAAATAAGTTCTTCATAGGGTCTACTCATTTGATCTTCATCAGATGTTTCATAAGCTATAGATGATCCGGCATGAGCATCTCTGTGTGGCTCGTACTCACCATGTGATGTCCAAATTCAGTAGTTTGGAAGAAATCTCCTACGATATAAATCAAGTTTCACATCATCGGGCTTGAGGAATGCTTGATTTTTATGCTTCAAACATGGACATCTAAACATTTTATGAAACTGAAAGGAAGACAGTTGAGATGCAACTTGCATGAAAGTTTAAACTCCCTGTATAAATTCATTTGTCAATCCTTTTCGACCCGGCAACAATCTGTTATACATCTAATATCTCTCTTTTTGGAAAGTCATTTGGACGTTGAAGCAAACGTCCCCCTACATAGTTATGAAACATTTATTAAGACTATCATCAACAAAAAGCATGCGCCAAGGTACATCCTCTTACAAATGTCTAGTGAGAATATCCATGACTAAAGCAAAAAATATATGGACTTAAGGCTGATCCTTGATGCAATCCAATTAAATAAGGAAAGTACATGGTCAAACCACCTTGTGTTTGATCACAAGTAATAGCTCATGCATACATATCCATCTTTACTAATTTGAATATAAGTGTTATTAACTCCTTTCTTTTTAAAAACTCTCCATAGCACTTCTCTTGGAACTTTATCATATGCTAGATCAACTAAGCACATCAAACAAAAAAACTGAGTGATTTAAGGTGCTGGAAACTAATTAACTATGCCCACAAAATCAAATAATAGATCTTTCGTAAATATAACTCATTCATAACACATTTAGGAAATATTAAACTCACTATGAGGAGAGATTATTAGGTGTGAAGTGCGGATGAGGAGAACCGTCCGCACACAAGTATAGGGTACCCAGTTAGGTACCACTCGGTACCGCTGGGTACCGCTTGGTACCCTGTGCTTGTGCAGACGGTGTGCAGACAATCCACACTCCGCACCTAATAATTTTTCCACTATGAGAGATATAGTCAAGATAAGCATAATCAAGAATATACCAACAACAATAACAAGAACAACATCAAGCCTTTGTCCCACTATGTGGGGTCGCCTACATGAATCATTTTTCTCAATTGTGTCATGTTAAAAGTTAAATTCGCATCTAAATCTAATAAAGAAAGATCATTTCTAATATTTTCTAACCAAGCCTTTTTAGGTCTACCTCTACCTTTCTTAACATAAGCCAAATCTAATACCTCAACTTTCCTAACCAGGTAATCGAAAGGCCTTCGTTTAATGTGTCCAAACCATCTAAGGCGACTCTCTCTAATCTTATCTTCCACTAGAGCTACTCCAACAATTTCACGTATATGATCATTTCGTATCCTATCTCTAAGGGTCAAGCCACTCATGATTTCATCACCAAAACTCACAATCCCCCCACAAGAACTAATATGACTAAAATTACACTCTATATATTTAGTTTTAGATATACTCAAACCCTAAACTTTAGACTCTAAGGTTGATCTCCATAATTCAAGTTTACCTTCAACTCCCTCTCTAGTCTTATCAACAAGAAGAATATAATCACCAAAAAGCATACACTAGAGTACAACCTCTTGCAAATGTCTAGTGAGAACATCCATATATCTAAAATGTGTGAATATTTTATGAAAAAGATATAAAAAAAGCTCACCTAGGAGGCGGCATCGTGCACGCGATCCGGCTGGTGTGTTTGTTGGTGGCCTTGCGGTGGGAGTTCGTGGGCAGCCGGTGTGATCGTCGATGGCCAGAGGCAGCTCGGTCGCACGAGAGGCGGGCAGAGGAGACGGGGGAGCGCAGCAGAAGAGACATATGGGAAGAAGATGAAATGAAATGAGAGGCTCATGTTGTTTCATTTTAGGGCTTTTACCGACGGCTTTCACTGCTGGTAATAAAATCACTTAACACCGGCGGTTTTAGCTGTCAGTATATCGCCGGTCTTATTTAAGTCTGGCGGTTAATTTGGCGATGTTATAATTGCCGCTAGTTCCGGCGGCATATGCCTTAGTAATCGCTGGCTAAACCACTGTTATTACCGACGGCTAGACCCCCGCCGGTCTAGGCCGCTCGGTAATAGCTGAATTTCCTGTAGTGGCAATGATCATTAACATAAAAAACATAGTCATACTAGAAATATATATATATATATATACAACTCAAAAGATCTATGACATTTAATACATTTATTATTACATTATCATATTCTTATAAAGTTGACATAATGCACACAACTGCTAATATTCATAGACATATCATGATGACTATCAGCTCTTTTCTTTTGTAAAATAATTAATAGATGTAGATATAGAAAGGGTAAGCATAAAACATAGCATGTTGCACAAATCTTATTAAACAATTTATTACATTTAAAATGTTAAAATATATATGCTTGTCATATTCATAGTAAAAAAAGAAAAAAAAAATCTTTTCATTTTTATCAATTTAAATGAAATCATAAAATCATATGATATATTGATAATAACTTACTTTCAATTATAAGCTTTATGAATTTTTTGATATATCATTATTTTATTTCATATTTTGAATTCTCTATCGTTTACATCTTAAAATACAAATATAGTATTCGTAAACTTCACTAATAATAAGATTTTGCTATCTTTCATAAAATATTGTTTCATTATCACACTAATACTTGCATAGTTGATCATCCTCATCTTAAATAGGATCATTATCCTACTATCCATAGGTATTATATTAATCTTATATTATTGATATGCATTACCAATGTTTTGCATACTCATTCATTCCCCTTTACACGATATAATGAACTCTTCACCTATTTTCTTATATACAAACTCTTCTATTGACCCTCCTATAGGGATAGTCATTGGATTTACTCAACTAATGATCATTGATTTTGAAAAAACTTCATCATATACATGTACTTAAGTAGTTTTTTGTTTTCTTTTTTATACAGTTTATGACTGGCTATTCAATGTCGTGGCATTATGTTTTCTTTTTTAATGTCAAAGTATCCAAGATTTCACTTTGTTATATATGAAAATGATGTTACTCTCCACTTGCTTCATGATATGACACTTTCGGTTACATCATTACTGTTGACTCCTGCTTCATCATCATTAGAGAATTACAAAACAAACTCTTATAAAAGTTTCATCATTTGATCGTTCATTCAAGGGTTACTATTCTTGTTATTCTGCTCTTAGGAAATTTTGCTTTTTTATTTCAAGTAATCAGTATCTCTTAAGTGCCCTTTAAGAATTTTCTATTATCTTTAGCCGCTACTATTTACATCTGCCTCCAACGTTGGTGGATTACATAAAAAGGTGCCATTCTCAAGTCTACAAGAACACTTCATATTCGTCAACCTCACTAGGTCTAGAATAGGTTCCATGCTGATCTGGCGTAGAACCATCTCGAATCACTAATTTATGTCGTGTTGTGTTTTTAAAAGTCATTAGAAGACGGTCATTATTATTGTAAATTTTCATGTTCACAATCCATTCAAACTTTCAAATTACATGACAAGAATTTGGTTAAAAATTATTGAGATTCATATTTTTTTTTTATTTTAAATTGGTCAATCTTAATTTGGGATTTTTATAATATCAACTCAAATTTTACCTACTTTTCTATTTCAAACTCTTCTTGAAAATTTGTAAAAGACCATCAACAACTATTTTACAGCTGCTTAAGCTGTAGGTACATGATGAACCTTATATGACGCTATGGGCATAAAAAATTCGGCCCCAGCCTCCGCCCGTTTGTGCTTTTCTTTTGTTCGGTGGAGTTTTAACGAACTAAGATCTGGGCAGATGGGTATGTTGATAAGAAACTACCCAGAGATTTTGCCCTCATTTTGCGAGGACTTTATGATATGAGTTCTGGTTTCCTATAGGTGCAAGCCCCTATAGTTAATTACCCCTCCCAATCATGAGAGAGAACTTTGGATTAAAGTTAGTCGTCGATCAGATACGTAGAAAATATGTGGTATCTGATATACAGTAGCAGCATTGGGTATTAAGATTTGAAATGTTTGTAAGTTTGGAAATATGAAGATTTTGGAGGATTGATATTTAAAATAGAAATTTCACCACCTTGTACTTAAAGAGGATGGTGGGGAATGGATGATAGATCCGATCAAGATCCTTTCGTTCCGTCGTCCCGGGCCATCGTGGTCCCTAGTCTACTTAGTCAGACGAAGTAGTCGACCCAACCTGACAGAAGGATCCTTTGTGGCAGCCATGGGTTTCATTGTCCAAGGGTACCTTGTAGACCTGAGGGTAAATATTTATTTAAGGGGGTAAATTTGAATCCACCTTAGCTAACAGAGGGCTTTGTACCCTATCAATCATATCCTAATTATTCATGTCTCAAGGATTTGATGCCACTATGGAATGAATTGTCTCTGGTCATAACCATTATTTCGTGGAACCATTTGAATGCAAAACCACTCGGCTCAGAGGGCCCCGAGTCATAATCTTTTATCCTGCGGTGACATTTGGTGGCAAAATTGCTGGTCAAAGGACACGTACCACATCCTTACTGGCAGGAGAATATTTGAGAATGGATCCTAGTGATATTTTTGACAATACATTTAGCTTTATGTGAGATGAAGTAAATTTTAATTTGTCCACATTGGAAAACTGTTATGAAGTGTGGATGAATTTTTTTAAGTGTTATAATGATTTGATTTTCAATTTTAAAATATTTGGATTTTTTTGGGATTTTGGAATGGAATTTTGGAAGTGTTTGTGAATCACTCCGGTTGAGATAAACATTCAACACGGCCATCATCAGGGTATTCAGGGTTATTTTCATTTGAAAATATTTATATTTTGAGGATTAACCTTATCAACTCTATTGAGCTGTTGAAAGGAGTTGTTTGTAAGGGCTTCTTCGCCTAGCTGTGGGGGATAAAGGAGAGTCATGATTGTAGTGCAATACTCGGAGGGTGCCTCCGGGGAGTGGACGTAGGTCGAGTTGACCGAACCACTATAAACCCTTATGTTCTTGTTTTTACTACTTCCGCATTTATTTTCTTCCGCACTTGTTTTTGTGGTGATTTGGTTTGTGATAATCATTCTTTTTGTTTAAAAAAATTTTAAAATACCAATTTACCCCCCTCTTGGTTAGCCTCGGGCCAGTTATATAGGGCTTAACATCCCTAATGAACTTTCAAGTTGTATCAGAGCGGGATTCATAAAAACTGAGTTTGAAAACTTTTTGAATTTTGATCCATGGCTAACTTTGGGAATCGTAATACACCGAAAGGGTATTCTATTACCCGACCACCTTTGTTTGATAATATCCCATTTGATTTTTTGGAAAACTCGTATGTCTACATTTTTAAAATCTATTGATTATCGCATGTGGATGCTTGTTAAGGATGGTTACACACCTCCAACTAGTAAACTTAACGGCATTACTGTTCCACTTCCTTTTACTTAATGGACTTTAGATGATAGGGATTTGGCTCAATTAATTACAAAATGTCTTAATTCCTTTTTCTGTACTTTAAAATCAGAATACTACATGCGTGTTTCCATTTGCAAAATTGATAAAGAAATTTGGGATAAATTGTGTATCACTTATGAAGGCACTAATGAAGTTAAACAATCCCGTTTGAATATTCTCTTGCATAACTACGAACTTTTTCGTATGAAACCTTTTGAATCAATTTCTGAAATATATATGAGATTTACTCAGATTGTTACTTCTTTGCATGCCTTAGGAAGAGAACTTTCAAACTATGAAAAAGTGAACAAGATTTTGAGATGCTTGCCTTCGTCTTTTGATGCTAAAATTGCTGTAATCACTGAATCTAAAGATTTGAATACGTATTCAATTGAGAACTTACTTGGCTCACTCATTACTTATGAGCAAGGAGTGAATCAAAGAAATCTTGATGCAGGTGAGAAAAGATAGGAGAAAACGGTAGCTCTGAAGGCACACAAATCAGACTTTGACTCTTCCGGGTCTGAAAGCAATGACATTGCCTTTATCACAAGGCAATTCAAAAGCTTTCTAAGGAAAAAGAACAAGCATCATCAAAATTTGAGAAAAGGTAAGGATAATAAATATTCTAAAAGATCTTTTGATGTTATTTATTTTGAATGTAGGAAGCCTGGATATGTCAGAGCTGATTATCCTATACTTCAAGATCACTCAAGCAAAGAAAAGGGTGAGAAGAAACCCAAGTCTAGAAAGGACAAAAAGAGGCTTCTAAAGGCGTTTTGGGCGGATTCTGCATCTGATTCATCGGAGACTGAACCTGAAGATGAAATAACAAACTTATGCTTAATGGCGGAAGATCATCTTGATCAAAGTGATGAAGAAGAGGTAAGTAAACCAATATATGATCAATTGTTTGAAATTTGTGAGAAAATTCATGCATCATACAAAAAACTTAAAAAGACTCATACTAGTTTATAGTTGGAACTTCCGAATTTACAAAAAGAATATGAAATTATTCTCAAAGATCATTCTAGGATTGATTCAAATCACATGGCTCTACTTGATGAATTTGATGATTTAAATAAAAAGCATTCAGAATTAATTGATGAGTATGATGCATTAAAAGTTTCACACACCTCACTTGAATTTAGTTTTAAGAAATTTGAAGAGAGAAAGAAAAATTTAAGGATTGAAAATGATATCTTAAAAAGTACAAACTTGAGGCTTAAAAATGTATTGGATTCACTTAAGGGAAATTGGATGATACTCACTTTTGATCTAAAGCCAAAACCTAGGAAGAGGCGTTATAACACTAATCATTTAAGAAATTCATTTCCTGGAGTTATATGTTTTTCATGTGGCATGCTAGGATACATCCCACACACTTGCACTGTTCACTGTAGTACATATTTGGTGTGGAGACCAAAATTACATAATTCACAGCATAGCACACATGCATTATACTCTACCTTTTATGAGAAGGGACCCAAACCTACTTGGGTTCCTAAGTCCGACAGTTGTTGATTCTTGTAGAATGATCTCACCAAAGACCTCTTGAGAGCATTGGATACTTGGACAAACGGAGGCTTGCAACTCATAAATGCTTAAACTTGCTGCTTAAAAAATTGTTGAATTGCATTTTTATTATTGTTATGTTTTGTTTTTGTGATAAATTTTTTTTGTTGTTTTAGTCATTTTTTTTTACTTTTGTATTCTTTATGATGATTTTTCCTTGTTCTTAAACTTTGGAGATTTATGGCCAATGATTAGCATTTCTAAATAGGTTAAAGGGGGAAAACACCGTTGATGGTTTCCCTCTCTCTAACCTCTTTTGGTGATATATTTTTCTTTTCTAAACAAAAAGTCTATCTCATTTTAACAAATGGTTTTTAAAATTAAGATCCTTTTTACCTTGCTATAATAGTCAATCTTATATATATGATCCAAAGTTCTTATATATCTTTCAAGTTAATTGAAATCTTACCGTTGCACTTATTATATGATTTTAATTTTCGTTTTGTGGTTTGTTCTTCCCTATGTTAGAGAGAGAACTCCTCTTCTTTAATATCAAGAAGATATAATCACAACTAAGAACCTTTTTAAGAGTTTGTTAAAGAATTTTTAGCTTGCAAAAAAAAAAAGGCCAATGACGCCAAATTGAGAAGAAAAGTATATACACAAAAGTGTATCAAAAATCAAAGATGCTCAAAGAGCCAATCAAAGTGACAAGAGGCAAAAAATGAGCCCACTAAATTCAAGCTTTCCTCTCTTTTCAACACTTTTAAAACTTAGAATAACTCTTTGCTTATTTGATATTTTCAAAGGCTTAATTTCAAATTTCATGATAGAGACAAATTACTTTGGTATACTATTTTATAAGATATTTTATTTGTAACCAAGTTTTGAACGGATCTTCTTTTTATCCATTTTATTCTGAGTTAGACCTCTTGTTTTTAAAAGACAATTTTTATCGAAGTCCGAGCTAGGGTAAACAGGATCGAATTTTTCTATTGTTTTCAGATTGTGACATTGTTAACTTATTGATCTTTCAAATCTTTAAAATGTAATTATTTGGAAAATTTGTCATATGCTTGCTTTGCTAAAAATAAAAAAAATTAAAAACCAAAAACTTCATTTTTTTCTTTTCTTGTTTTTATCTATTTTTGTTATTTTTAGTTTATATTTATTTTTGTTTGGGATTTTCTCTGATCATCTCCATCTTTCCTTGATTTTAAAATTCTTATCACATCGTCCTGGCCGATACCTCTATCGTCCTGGACGATATGATAATGTCTCTTCAAAATTCCATCTGCTGAACTTTTTTGAGCCTTCTGTAACTCATCGTCCCGGGCGATACACTATCGTCCTGGACAATCTTATCGAACTCTATTACAATCATCTTGATTGTCTTGGCCGATATAATTTTCTTCCTGGCCGATGCATTTTTGGTCATAGTCCTGGCCGATACACTAGATCATCCCGGACGATTCACGTGTCAGTACGTTTAAATCCTTAAAACTGGCCCCGGATGATCCATTATTGGACAATCGTCCGGGCCGATCCACTGTTTGTCCTGGACGATACACGTGTCACATATTTAAAGTGTTTTAACTTCGATCGGTACGATCAATTATTGTGCATCATCCTGGACGATACACCTAATCTATCCGGATGATATGCTTTTCCAACGGTCATCCGGCTTAACTCCTTGGGACGATCGCCTATGTCTAATCGTCCTGGCCGATATCTGATTAGCCCGGTCGATCGGACCGCCTTTTTGACCAATCGACCTGTACGTAATAATTGAACCAAATTTTCTTGGACGATTCTGTGATCGTCCTGGATGATATGGCCGTTTCTTTAAATATAGGCCATTCTAGCCATTGTTTTCACCTAAAAGCTTCTTCTTATCTCCTTTTTACTTAATGATTTCTTACTATGGCTACTGGAAAGTGAGTCCGACAGGCTTCTGGAAGTTCCTCGAGAGCCACTCTAGACCCTCGATTCAGGAAAGTGGAGGATTAAGCAGCTTACCGTCATTACAAAGAATGTGGCATCAATCTTTCCAGAACCATCAATCCTGTCCAACTTTCATATCCGGTAATAGATCTCTTTGCTCACACTTCTCTCAGTTTCATTCTTACTCTCACTGTCCCTTTTTCCTCAAAACTTCTGTTAGAATTTTATGCAAATCTTTGTATAAATTCTACTTTCACAATCCTGACCTCCAATGTGAATCGGCGCCCGGTCGAGATCACATATCAGAACTGTGATGAACTATTGCAGCTATCCACCACTAGGGATAAGCAACATATAATTGTCTCAGATCTTGATTTTGACTGGTCCACAACAATTTATTTTCTTTGCTAGACCAACACACCCTTTCATGTTGGAGAGACTAGCTCTTTAGTCAAAGATACTAGGACAATTCAGCATTTCCTTTGCACCTCCATTATTCCAAAAGCCGAGGACCGAGTCCACATCACTCCTCTTCTTTCTCCGGCTACCTTTTTCATCATGGCCCGGAGAGAGTTTAATTCTACTGACTTGATTTTTTGATACATTGATCATTTAACAACTATTCATGATCCAGGCCATAGGAGGAAACCCAACCTTACTTTTGGATATATCATAGCCTATATTCTTGAAACCAAGTACAATCTTCAATATCCTACTCATCAAGACCTTCAGCCTCCTTGCTACTCAAACAGCTCTTTTAATATCCTTCACAGTACTCGTCTCCACCTAGGGGATGAGGTACCTCAGGGGGCCGAGGAGGAGGAGGTTCCCGCTCCCGTTCTTGATCCTTCTCCTTTTCACCAGCACTCATAATTTGACCAGTTAGTGGAGATATTTGATCGTTGGGAGACCCGTTTTGATGCTTACATTGCTGCACAGGAGCAGCAACATTCTGAGGATATTGCCTTGTACGAGCAGCACCGCATAGAGGACTTAATCCATTTTGATAGCTACATTACTCACTTGCAGCATTAGTACAACTAGGACATAGCCTGGTTCAATGCTCAGTTTACTACGCTAGCTAGCTACTTTCAGCAGGCTCCACCACCTCCACCTCCACCTCCATCTAATGATCAGGATCCCTCGTTTATGTAGTTTTAGTTTCTATTTTTTGTGGATTTCTTTCTTTTTCTATATTGTGTTTTTAGTTTCCTCCTCTTTTTTGAGATGTCAAAAGGGGGAGTTGTATGTTTGTACTTGCTCTTGTAGTATGTTTGTACTTATTATGTTTAAAAATTTGAAAGCTTGTTTAGTTTTGTATTACTGTTTTATAATTGATTATCGATATGTTTGCCATCATCAAAAAGGGGGAGATTAGTACAAACATGTTTTTTTTGGATTATGATTTTGATGATAGCAAATAAATCTTGTTTCACTATGACTGCCTTTTTTCTACTGACTTTTCAGGACTCAAAGATCGGATG
>NW_021442070.1:0-320 GCF_001605985.2 Dendrobium catenatum
ACTACCTCAATAATTTGTTCTAAATAGATATTTAGTTCGGTTGCCCATAACCGTATGCTTTAGAACTGAAATCAGCAATTCATTTGAGTTTTTCAAAGGTAATTTCAAGCTCCTCCTACTTTTAGAACACAGGTTCTGGTCCTGTTTGCAAATATTCATAAGACAATGTGATGTGAAACGATCATGCGAAAATTGGTTTGAAGTAAGAGCTTGCATGCTTAACTTTAGGAGCAACAATAATTATACTCATTATAGTGATTTGAACGACAAAATAAACAATAAAGTGATAAAACAAGCTTAGGTTAAATCACATGAATAAA
>NW_021442071.1:0-909 GCF_001605985.2 Dendrobium catenatum
TTTTGATGTTTTCTTCAAAAAAAAAAAAATCAAATCCTTTTAACTCTTCATTCCTTTTTTGAATTTCGGCTCCTCCTCATAATTTAGGCCTTGTTTGATTCTCCGGCTCTATTAATTTTCTCGTTTTTAACATAATGGAGAAAAAAATTTCTTTTCAAATCGGCGGAAATACGGAGGTTCACCGGAAGTTATTTTGGGGAAGCTGTATTACCAAACAGCAAAAAATCCTTTTTTTGCCGGTTCAAACCGCAGACGGAGAAATTACAAAGAAACAAACAAGCTTCTATATTAAAGAAGCCGGTAGAGAGAGAGAGTCTCAATGACTTATCTGATTTTGCTCACCTTGGTGCTGTCCTTTGAGCCATCAGGAACCGCCCCATAGTCTCTGATGTTAATGGCGATGGAGGAAGTAGCTAAGAAGAAGAAGAAGAAAATGAAGCAATCTAATGGAAGAATGGAAGCCATTCCTTCAATAAGAATATAAGCTCTCTATTTTCTTCTCTTCTTAGGCTCTTAGCAAAGGAGGACTGCTGAAGGCTCCTTCTACCAGGCAAGGGGTATTTATATGGACATAATACTATACATCCAACGTTGAGAGCAAAACTAGGCTTGCCATATTTTGTGGGCTCAAGTAACTAATTGTTTTATTATCACATTTTTTTTGCTTCAATTAGATTTGAATGCTTAGGGAAATTAAAGAAAAATGTATTTTTAAATCTAAATTTAATATGTAGGCCTAAATCACTAAATGATTAAGGTGATTAATATAGGATATGATGATGATAGGACATAATAAAGAAGAGCCTAAATAAATAAAATAAAATGCGTCTCATAATTAAAAAAAAAAAAGAGATCGAGTAAAGTTTATGAAAAAATAATATATTTGAATTTAAAAAGCAATAAAATATA
>NW_021442072.1:0-405 GCF_001605985.2 Dendrobium catenatum
TGTCTAAAACAATAAAAAAAATAAGAATTTAACTTTGATGTTGCTGTTAAAGCACCATACCTTCAAAGGAGCCTTCTTATACAGATGCCATTGGCACAATCAATGCCGTGTATTAGGCAATGCAATCTCTATTGCCCTGGACATAGCTTGGCCTTGATCAGTAAAAATAGTTATGGGATGTTTGTTATCCATAATTATTAAAAATGTTCTAAATAGCCAGGTAAAAGAATCAATAGTCTCCTTAGATAAAAATGCAACTCATAATAGAACATTTTGCCAGTGATTATTAACTCCGACAATAGGGGCACAGGCTAAGTTATATTTATTTAGACGATAACTAGTATAAAAAATGATCACGTCCCCAAAATAGTCATAATTAATTCTACCAAAACCATCAACCCAAAA
>NW_021442073.1:0-315 GCF_001605985.2 Dendrobium catenatum
ACATCAATAAATATGACAAATGAAATTTGAGAGAAGGAAAATTATAGCAACTTTATTTTCTTCCAACAACTCAAAAGGTTATCTAATCATGAACCATAATTAATGCAACCAACAATTTCTTGTATGTATCATACAATTCCAAGCCTTCTCCCTTGAATCATGAATATACAAAACCCATTGCGCACTTTCATAGAACAAGAAAACAAGAAAAATAAATAAAATTTAGCACTTTCTAAACAACATATACTTATAATCAAAGCATAAAACAAATAAAATCATTCGATGCAATTACAAGCTTTTATACCCACGTGTCGG
>NW_021442074.1:0-308 GCF_001605985.2 Dendrobium catenatum
TTAATAACATAAAAATATAAACTTTGAATGAAAATTAATTATAATTTTCTTCATTAGTTATAGTTAATTATTTTTCAACTTCTCTTTTTTTTTGAAGATTGCAAACTTGCATTAATAACAAGGAAGAAAAAGAAACTATTACAAACTAATCAAGATAAGCAGGCCTCATATTCTTTCTTCAGAAGACAAGATAATGAAGAAGAAATATCAGGAGAAAAAATAGAGTCAAAGCAAAAGTTATTATGTAAAGCTAAAGTTGCACACAAATCAACAACTTTATTACAATTTCTAGGTATGTGGTGGAAAAT
>NW_021442075.1:0-232 GCF_001605985.2 Dendrobium catenatum
CCCCCCCCCGCATTGATGCTATTGAGGATTTTAGGGAAGCTTTCTTCTCCTTGTTTTCTACTTATTTTGTTGATTTCTCGATTTTTTTCGGTCTTTCTCTGGCGGTTACCGGTATGGCACCGAATCTGTTGTGTGACCCTAGTTTTTTAGGGGGTCTGTCTCACTCGCGCTCATTTTTGGAGGCCCTTGTTGGCTCTTCTAATATTTCTTCTTTTCTGGATTTCCGGACCTC
>NW_021442076.1:0-200 GCF_001605985.2 Dendrobium catenatum
CAATATCATGTCAGGATCGGTCGTATCAATAATATTCTGTCAATATCATATCTATATCAATGTCTATATCGGTCTCTATCAATCGATACAATCTATATCAATATCAGTGTCAATATCTATGAATCAATATGCAGGATTCATATCAATGCCGGTGCCGGTATCTATGAATCAATCAAGTCGAGAAAATCAAAATCAATCGG
>NW_021442077.1:0-258 GCF_001605985.2 Dendrobium catenatum
GAATTAATTTTTTTATTGATGTTAAGTTTGTTTGAGTCAAATTTATGCTTCATTTGTGACAGTTTTTTAATGTTTCTTAAAGCAGTTTTTTAGTACAAAAATTTTAATTTTGTACTAAAAAATTGCTTTAAGAAGCAGTGAGAAAGTCGTCCGAAATGAGACCTTTTTTTAATATCTAATGTAGAGAGATTATTCGTCCGTCCGTCCCCTTGTTCGAGCAGGTATCTCCATTCTAAAATTTGCGTTGAACTCATCCGC
>NW_021442078.1:0-251 GCF_001605985.2 Dendrobium catenatum
ACAGCAGTTGAAGATGCACGGGTTGCAGATTTTTTTATGGTGGATGGCAAATGGGATAAGGCTAAGCTGCTGTCATGTTTTGGGGAGCCGTTGGTTGACAGAATTGTGGAAATTCAAGTTGATAAGGAGAGGAATGCTGATTCACTAGAGCTTGTGAAGAATCCTATGGGTAATACCATTGCTTCAACTGTTTATAATAGAATGTTTCTGTATGATGATGATGATATATGTTGCAATATCTTGAATGTGGG
>NW_021442079.1:0-260 GCF_001605985.2 Dendrobium catenatum
AGGGCCTCCGCAGGCTTTCCGCCAGGGCCTCCGCAGGCTTGCTGCCAGGGCCTCCGCATGCTGCCATCCAGGGCCTTAGCAAGTTCGCAAGCACGTTTGATTATTATTTCGCAACCCACAATCATATCGAGGCACAAGCGACATGTCACTTCATTTACTAGCGGATACATTTTTTCCCGTATGCATGAAGTTACATAAGCCATGGGCCTGTTTACAAGCAGGGTCTCGAAGTGTTGGCAAGCAGGACCGAGGCACACCTG
>NW_021442080.1:0-252 GCF_001605985.2 Dendrobium catenatum
TCAAGCCATTAAACCTTCCGGAAAATATAATAAATCATATATAAACCCAAAAATTATGTTTAACCCCTCTAGCTGACCATAATTAAACCCTTAACCGATGAAAATTAAAACCAAAATTATTTAACAGCAAATTGAACCTTAATTTAATTTTAAGAGAAATTGAATATTTAATTGATATAATTAATTAATAATATTAAAAATTCCAAAAATGTACCAAACACTTGGGAATCTTTCTTTAGGTCATTCTTGACC
>NW_021442081.1:0-241 GCF_001605985.2 Dendrobium catenatum
ATCAATGAGTCAATATCAATAAATCAGTATCAATGAATCAATAGTATCCATGTTCATAGTATCAATAAGTCAATGCAATGGTGATATCCATATTAGTAGCAGTATCAATGCTCAGTGAAATAATGTGAATATCAATGAAATCGTACAGAAAATCCGTAAATCCATTTAAAATCAATTAAATCAATAAATCCATCACGAGATCAATATGTCAATACCGTATACATGCACTTCAATACAATAG
>NW_021442082.1:0-232 GCF_001605985.2 Dendrobium catenatum
CTCCATCTTCTCTTCTTTCCTTTCCTTCCTCGACATGTTAGGGTGGCAAGTGAGGTTGTATAAGCCAAGTTAATGAACCTGGGACTGAGTCCCTACTTCCTAATGTAGCCACATAACAATATAGCAATGTGGTATTATGTTTGAGATGGAGTTTCAAATATTTAGTGTTTGAATGACCTTAACTAGAAATGAAATTAATAAATTATTTTGGATATTTTTATAAAATAATGAA
>NW_021442083.1:0-273 GCF_001605985.2 Dendrobium catenatum
ATGTTGCAAGTACTTCTGAACATGTGACCGCTGCACAGTTGGAAGGAATTATTACCGAAAGGATCAGGGCTATTATAGCTGTTGACCAAGCAGAAAAGTTGGTGGGCAAGGGTCGTCCGTATCCTGCTGAATACGACCAAGTGTCGTACCCAAAAGGGTATTCTGTACCAAAGTTCAATACTTTCAATGGTAATAACAACCCTAGGCAGCACCTGGCACAGTTTAAAGCCACCTGCGGGAACACAGGAGGCAATGACGCCTTACTCTTCCGAC
>NW_021442084.1:0-297 GCF_001605985.2 Dendrobium catenatum
ATATGGTTGAGAGGTTTGGCTACCAACTAAAAAATCTTGAGTTTGAAATTTGCACACGTGATGTTTGTGTGAGTTTGACTTAATTTGCTCAAAACTCAAAAGTGTGTGTGTGTGTATATATACACACACACTTTTGAGTTTCGAGCTAATTAAGTCAAACTCACACAAATATCATGTGTGCAAATTTTAACAAGACCTTTTAGTTGGTTGCCAAACCTCACAACCAATATATGTCTGAAAACTCAAAGGCTTGAGTACCTGATAATTCAGGTCAGTACAATAATCTTCTGCTGAACC
>NW_021442085.1:0-381 GCF_001605985.2 Dendrobium catenatum
ATTTTTTATTTTGTTGATCTTAACCTTACCTTACTCCCCCCCCACCCGCCTCTTTCTCTATTGGGTACTTTAGTCCTACCTCAAAATCATATTTAGATTATTTTTGTGAGGTATATTTTGATGATATTTAAATTTTAGCACCACTTTATCCAACCATTTACAACATCTAACAATAATTTTTTTAGGTTTTAGGTGCACGCTAGAAAAGTATTCATTAATTTGTCCCAAAGAGAATTCACCACATTAAGTGTACACTTTCTCGAATACATCACTAACACGAAATGAATTCAAATGGATTCAAGGAAAGCAACAACCATTTTTCTTTTGGTTTTGTTTTTTAGATCGCAACCTTTGGTTATTACTTTTTTTACTACTTTTGAG
>NW_021442086.1:0-377 GCF_001605985.2 Dendrobium catenatum
CACCGGCCACTGGGGCTGTACTCCCCACTAGTGCTGCCTGACTAGCACTCTGCCCGTCTGTTATGTCTGGGTCTGGCTAATCCATACAGAAAAATCCAGAAAATCCAGAAAACTATCACAAAAACAACACAATAGAAAGCCAAACGACCCAAAATTACCCCCAGACAGACTCACTGATCACTTCCTATAGCTCTGTCTGACAATCCAACCAATTTCTAAAGCCAGTGCTCTGATACCACTAAAGCTTGTCACGACCCGACCCGACGGGGACGGATCCCGCCCGAGCCGGACCGCGACAAAACCTCTTATTCAGGATCTGGCTTTGGAATTTGGTTCCTGGACTGAATCTTCCAATTTAATCAACTCAACAGACACAC
>NW_021442087.1:0-312 GCF_001605985.2 Dendrobium catenatum
TTTTGCTTCCTACTGGACAAAGAAACTAATGATTGTCCTATGAATTGACAGGTACCAGAGGTGCTTTTTCTATTTATCCTACATCCTACAAAATTAGAATCTGAGTACCCTAAGATTTCAAAGGAAGTGTTGTGCCTAGGATTCCAAATTCCTAGATTCGGGGTGCCTAGTAGATATCTAAGGATTCTCTTGACGGCAGTTAAGTGAGACTCTTTAGGATCAGCTTGGAAACGGGCACAAAGGCACACACTAAACATTATGTCCGATCTACTGGTAGTCAAGTAAAGAAGGGATCCAATCATTCCTCTATAT
>NW_021442088.1:0-827 GCF_001605985.2 Dendrobium catenatum
GGATAAAAAAGCCTCTACAGAGAAGATAACGATGCTTAAAGCTAAAAAAAAAGAGATCCCAAACTCTTATTGCTGAGAAGGAGGCCGCTTTAACCAGACTTGAATCTTTGAGAGTTATCAAAGATTTTAAAAAGTCTATAGCCTTTAAGATCGTCATCCAAGATCACGTTCATGAGATCCGTGATCATTTTTATGAAGTTGAGGTGAAAGCTTTAGAGCAGTAGTGCATTGATGAGGGATTCATCCGGGGATTCTTGAAGGGAGTTCATCTAGTACAGTGGAAGATTGGAGTTGAGGTTGAGGTGATGAAACCCAGCCAGGCCTCAGATGACTTGTAAAACCCTTAAAAAGCTGATTTTTTTAGTGCAGTTCGTCTGTACGAACTAGATTTAGTACTGGACGAACTGAAGAAATTTGTGAAGAAATCTATCATTTTCGTCTCTACGAACCTGGATCGTCGGAACGATCCGTCTGTACGAAATCTGTCCAGAGAGCAAGTCGCCCGGGACGAATTTTAATTTCGTCTGTACGAAATTTGTCCAGAGATCACATCGTACCGGGATGAATTGTAGATCATCCGGGACGATCAGTGTTGATAAATATCGGATTCGAGATATTTTGGATCATTTGAAGAGATAGAAAGAGAAGGCAGGAGAGAGAAAGAGAAGGAAGAGGAGAGAAAAGCCAGATTTTGGAGGCCGCGGAGCGCTTTTCGTCCGATGACGCTGTTAGAAGATTTGTTTGTCTCGCTGTAAGGACTCCGAATCCTATTTCTGCTTTCAGAGATATCGATTTTTGATCGAGTTGTGCACTGTTTTGTGTTTTCG
>NW_021442089.1:0-533 GCF_001605985.2 Dendrobium catenatum
TGTTGCACCAAAAATGATTTGCCAACATACGGCAGCTTGTAAAACCCGAAAATTTCTATTTTAGGGCGTCGCACGCTTTTCAAAGCACCGCGACGAGGTTTAAGTGAGATTTTCAAGGTTAACAGAATGCAACGGAATTAATTTTAGAAAATCCTATGCGAAATTCTGATCGTTTTGATAGATAGAAGTTATACCAAATTTTGCCTATTTTTTTGAGTTATTAATTTTAGAAGCCTAAAAATACCTAATATACCCTTACTTAACCCTTAAACCGAAATTTCTTAAGTGAGGGTAATATGGCCATTGTAGCAAACCCCAATTCCTCTTAATAGCATAACCGAGCCATCATCTCCCCATTCACGCGTGATTTTACCGAAAACGAGAGAGAGGGAGCGGACGGTCCGGCGGTCGGGCAAGGGGCGACTTGCGTTCCGGCGACGATCTTCCGGCGAAAGTTTTAGGTCGAATCGAAGAGAACGACGAGTGGAATACTCATGTACGATTATTTTAGAACAAATCCTTCTAAATCTCTA
>NW_021442090.1:0-335 GCF_001605985.2 Dendrobium catenatum
AAATCTTCATGTTTGGGGGGTGTCCTATTATCCTCAAGAGCTCTTATTGTCAATTTATAAAATAAATTCATTTCTTCCAAGATTCGATTTGTATAATTGATTCGATATGTTTTCCTCTCAGATTCATCCTTAAATTTTTTAAAGTCTCTTTCAAGATCAGCATAGGATGATTTTAAATTCTCAAAATTCTTATTCAAGTCATCATATTCGTCAAGAAGTTTCATGTGGTTGTTATCTATTAATGCATGATCTTTCCTAAGGATTTCATGTTCATTCTTAAGCTCTTCCAGTTCTAAACTTAAACTAGCATGTATCTTTTTCATTTTCCTATATGC
>NW_021442091.1:0-460 GCF_001605985.2 Dendrobium catenatum
GTTTTAGCATGTACTGCGATGTTGACCCAAATAAATATTTAAATTTCCCCAATTTTATGGGACATTTTAATGGAATTTTTAAAATACAATCTTGTAATATAAGAGAATTTTAAAATTTAAGATATACTTATGTAAGAGAATATATATATAAAGTACATGACATTTTAATACATAACCATTCTTATACATAATATTTCTTTACGTATCGACCAATGACCAATGCATGGGCTTTTGACCATCCAGATAGATTAACTAGTAAGCTCCTCCTTGATACTCCTTCTCGATGATAATGGACCCCTCTTATTTTAATATAAATTTTCCATCAATTTTTTAGAATGGGATTATTAGCCTTCTCAGTACCAAGATAATTTCTCCTTCTTAAAATGACTGATGACATACCATTTAGTCAAATGATTTTATCATTTTTTTCTTAGTATATCTCCAAATTTTGTTAAGCATA
>NW_021442092.1:0-290 GCF_001605985.2 Dendrobium catenatum
TGTAACAATAATAATATTTATTATTATTATTATTAATAAAGAAGAAAATTACACAAAAATGAGAGAAGCAAAAAGAAAAGAAAAATAGAATTTTGTGCATTTGTGTCGATCCTCATACCCTCGACCTCAACCCAGCCGCCAACATCAACACTATCATCATTGTGACATGCATCGCCGCCTCTTTGATAAGATATAATGTTCCAAAACTCATTTTCGGCACTCATGGCACACCGTAAACCCACTTATACATGCTCTCGTATTCCGGTGCGGTGCTTGCGACAAGGCGGACA
>NW_021442093.1:0-279 GCF_001605985.2 Dendrobium catenatum
AGAATCCGGAGATAGACTTGCGATCGGCAATGTCGGACGCCCAGTCTGCATCTGTAAAGGTGTGGAGAGCGGTGTCGCCAGGGATGATCGGAAGCCCGTGAGTGAGAGTCCCTTTTATGTAGCGTAGAATCCGTTTGAGGTTCTGAAAATCGTGATCAGTCGGGGACTGCATGTGTTGGCATACTTGGTTGGTGGCGAAGGCGATATCTGGACGAGTGATAGATAAGTATTGTAGGGAGCCGGCCAGACGTCGGTATAGATATGCGTCTGAGAAAGGTT
>NW_021442094.1:0-348 GCF_001605985.2 Dendrobium catenatum
GAGGGAGTTATTTTGGCAGAGGCAAAACGAGCAAAGGTTTCCTCATTTGCTTTTGAAAGGAAATTTTCAGAGGAATTCCTGTGGGGTTTCTTCGCTAACATCTTTTGTCTCTTGCTAGAGGAGGCCATTGATGATTTGAAAGTCGAAAGGGATTGATGAAATTACTAAACGACAAGAGGGGGGATGAATTGTAAAAGTCTTTTTCTTAATAAAATTAACCCTAAACAAGAGTTCTAATTTTTTTTATTGTTTTTGAAATTTTAAAACGAAGATTTATGCAATTTTACTTTCATAAAATTTCACATGCAATACATATGACAAATTTAAAATGCAAGCAAAAAGTAAACA
>NW_021442095.1:0-228 GCF_001605985.2 Dendrobium catenatum
AGTCCATTGAACGAACAAAATAGTGAACTAAGATCACGATGTTACGTGAAATCACCCAAATGTCGCTCATTCGCGAAGCAGACTGTACCATCATGTTCAAACATCAAAATTATCCAGGAAGGATCTCTTGGGTTCAATACGAGCAAAAGTGCTAAAAAAAACTATGAGCTTGATGTTGCACGAAATCGCATGAATGATCTCTTTTGCAAAACGGACCGCATCATCATG
>NW_021442096.1:0-490 GCF_001605985.2 Dendrobium catenatum
AGTCTTCCTTTCTTCCTGAGTCACTTGTGATCTTCCAGAAATGTTAGTACTCAAGGACAATATCAAATAAAATAATATTCAATAAAAAGTTGTTCCAAAACACTCATTATTTGACATCATCAAAGTCTCAAACTCTGGGTCATGGGTTGCAACAATCTCCCCCTTTTTGATGATGTCAAATAATTTTTTGCAAGTAAGAACGAAAAACATTTCTTTTGTTTTTTTTTTGTTTTTTTTTGTTTTTATATTTTTTATATATATTTTTTTAAATTAAACACAAGAAAAAATAGGATACCAAAAACAAATACAAAACAAAAGGAATGCATTTGGATAACAGGCAAAACAACATGTACAACAAACTTCTCCCCCTTTTGACAGCACAAAAAGGAGGAGCAACTAAAAGCAAAAAGCAAAAGAAGAAAAAACTTCAGTGCAAACACAAATAATCTAAGAAGACGGGTCCTGATCTGGTGGTGGTGGAGGTGGATTT
>NW_021442097.1:0-344 GCF_001605985.2 Dendrobium catenatum
AAATTGAAGTAGGCCGATGTCAATCGTCCACGCCGTCGTCCCGACTGATCCTGTGATCGACCCAACTGATGTGATCTACAACCAGCCTTAAATGCTTTCTTTAATTATCATATCAATTTAGGCATAATTATACTGCATCGTCTAGGCCTATAGTATATCTTCTTAGCTGATGTCCTAAAATAAAGAATACCTAAATAAATCATGACGGCTGATTCTTTTTGATTTGAGCCTATCATCCTGGCTGATACAATATCGTCTAAGCCGATCGTCATAATGACTGCTGCCTTAACCATGATGCCCTGATTAAGATTTCTATTTTTGAACCGATTGTCCAGGCCAATGTA
>NW_021442098.1:0-250 GCF_001605985.2 Dendrobium catenatum
AATTAAGACTTTAATCATGCTTAGTCTTAAAAATTGCTCTATGGCACAGCAGTTCAGACATAAAAGGGAAAATTTTAACACTAATTATGTTTAATTATTAAATTAATAGGTTAAACATGATTAAAATAAAATTTAGAATAGGGAAAGTTGCCTCTTTAATGGGAAAAATTATTGCGTCCTCCCACCTGACGTAGAGCTACATCCTCCCATCGTCAAAAAACTCGATTTTTGCTCGGTATTGCTAGGTATT
>NW_021442099.1:0-223 GCF_001605985.2 Dendrobium catenatum
CATGTTGACTACATCCAACGTCGGGCGACCAACACCAACACTAGCCTCAACTCTGTTGGTGGTTCTCTTTATGCACAAGTTCCAGCAAACATCGATACTTATCTTGGTATAAGCTACTATATTGTCAACATAGGCCTAGGAACCCCTGCCAAGTCCTTCTCACTTATGCTTGACACCGGTAGTGATATTACTTGGATCCAATGTATCCCTTGTGTTCACTGCT
>NW_021442100.1:0-317 GCF_001605985.2 Dendrobium catenatum
TTAGGAGTCCACATGATGATGTTAGCTTGTTAGAAATAGGTTAAAAGACATTCACCTAGGATGTTTGACCTATTTGCCAAAGTGTTGCTTGATGATGTTAAAGTGGTGCTTTATGATGTTAACCTATATGTAAGAGGTCAAACTAAATCCCTTGGGATTGATCATCTAATGGCAGATATAAATTGAATGTTGTGTATTTTCTTGAATCAGTGGAAAGGTTTGGATTTTGTTAGCTCGTACTAATCTTGCTTGAACATGTTGACATTAATGATAATGGTCTAACAAATTTTTATTATCTTCAAAAAGAAGATATAATG
>NW_021442101.1:0-589 GCF_001605985.2 Dendrobium catenatum
ACTTGAGTATTTCTTTGAAATTTGCAAATAATAAGCACCGTGTTCTCCAATGAGATATTTTAGCTTTATACTATTTCTTATAGTGGACACTCTTGTTCATGTGCTTTCTTCACTCATGTTTTGAAACCAAATTGTGGAAACTCATAAATTTTACATAGAGAATATCGTCCAAATATCTTGAATTATTTGAAGCTTTTGATGTCTCTTATGGAGAAGGCTTGTGCGTGGCATGTGATTATATTATAATGTCCTTAGTAGAAACATGTGAAGTGACTTAGCATGTCTTACAATTCCGTTTGCAACATCTAAAAGCATCTCTTCCTAAACACATATGATCTTTTACAATAAAAGATTTTTACGCGATGATTTGGAGTATTTCTTTTGTGACATGTTTGAAAATGAAACCTTTTTTTATTTGTCACTTAAAAAGATGAATGTTTGAAGTGTTTTTGGAGAGTTTTATGAGTCGTTTTATACTTAGAAAAATTTTATGAAATGTTTATCTTTGCTTTATTGAAATTTTCGCACAAGTCGCTTTGTGTTGCAAATTTAGGAAGTTGCTTTTGATTGAAAGGCATCTTGTTTTGCT
>NW_021442102.1:0-242 GCF_001605985.2 Dendrobium catenatum
ACCTGACCAGATCGCAACAGCGAATAATGAGCCCTCCCGAAAGTCTAATGTCCACCTGACCAAAATCGCAATAGTGGGACAAAAGAGGAAAGTACATTCAACAATCACCCGACACATGTGCCGAGATGATAAGAAGAGGACAAGGTAGTGAGGAATGCCTCCCAAGGACTCTGTCGGGCTCTCTCAACCAGAAAGGAGAGTTCATATTCGCCTGACCAGATCGCAACAGCGAATGAGAATGG
>NW_021442103.1:0-625 GCF_001605985.2 Dendrobium catenatum
CAATTATATTATCTTACATTGTAATGAGGCAGGATATGCGGCTTTATAAATATTCTAAGAATTGTCTTACATACTTTTTTACTTCCCAAGCTATTCATGCATGACAGAAACCCATGTTGGTAAGGGCATGGGCTTACCTGCACGATGGCAAGGGGTTTATAGGCTCAATATATTTTATAGACCAATCATTTGATGGGGACATCAGATTATGGAAGGTTTATCAGAGGCGTGGCCACCGATCTATGGCCACGATTGAGTCATTGTATTTTTGATTTATTTTATGTATTTTCTTATTTATGTTATCGCATTTTATTTGTGTTCCCGTTGTACCTTTTATTAAGGGATGTCGTATGTAAGCCCAAGGGGCATTATTGTCTTTTGTCTTTGAGTTATTGTATGAGGCTTTATATAGCCCTCCTTGTTCTTTTTTGAGGTTAATGAAGATTTATCGAAGAAATTTATGCACTTGAGTGTTCTTGTGAAAGTTGGAGAATCATGGAGAGAGATCCCTAGGAGAGGGAAGACTTGTGCATCACCCTCCAACCTTGATAAGTCGGGTTCGTGGTTCGACTTCTTATCTCTTTTTTTTTTTTATCTTTCTTTCTCAACCCTATTGCCGACGCTA
>NW_021442104.1:0-324 GCF_001605985.2 Dendrobium catenatum
TATGTCTTCATAACTCTAAATTAATATTTTAATTTTGTTATCAAATTAATAAATTTATTTTTCTCATCTTTATTCAATAAAGTACCTATGAAGATTGGATGAGAAAGTTCTTTAGTTCCCAAGTTATTTTGTATAGATCATCAAATATTTATCTAATCTCCTCTTTAAGTTTACGGTGAATCTTTAACTTAAGAATCATCTAGACCATTTAAACTTTCTAAGTAAAATTTGTTTAAAGATTTAACTTCACATAATGAGACTATCAAAATCTAGATTATTGGTTATAACCAAGTAATACTCATCATAATCAAATGAATGAATAGT
>NW_021442105.1:0-2288 GCF_001605985.2 Dendrobium catenatum
AGATCATCTTGTTGTTGCGTTTTCTCAGCGGTGAAAGGGACCTACGGTTATTTATCTTTTTGGTGAGCTTTACTAGAGGGATGCTCTTGTGGAAGAGTGATATCAGTTTTAGGTTTGGACTTGCAGTTTCCTCTTCTTCATCGCTTGATAAGATTTTAAACTCCAAGATCATCCTCCCTAGCCCTGGAAAAGTGGACTTGCTGGTCTGAAAGGTTATCCTGAGCGGGGGTACCTGATTCGAGAGGGAGGGGATCTAAAAGCCCCACATGTTTACTAAGAAACTGGCTAATTGGGGGGGCTTGGGAGGGATCGTAGGGGGTGAGGCCAAGGGTTGAGAGGCCATGCTAGAGCCACTTTGAGAAGTATGGCACATAAAACCATATGAGAAATAAAAATTGGAGAGGCCTATATTGAATTTGTTGAAAATATCTGCCTTGCAAATATTTGATCCAAATCCTTGGTAGAAGCCTCTTAGAAAGGTTAATTCTCACACAAATTCAAGCAAAAGAAGATTGACCCCAAGAGCTACTGTGTGCATCCATCAAAAGTTGGTCTCCTATCATATTGGCATAGCGGGTGAGATTAGAACTATCTGAGTACAATACTGGGAGATGTGGGAAACAAACCCAAATTAGTGATTATAGACCATGAAGAGAGTTTGGAGAGTTGTGATACAATCTATCCATCCCAGTGATGTTATCATCGATAAACCACGGTTTACTACAAGCACAGTAGCATGAGCGTCAATGCTTTGAAATAAGCAAAGTAAAGCATTAGGGGCCATGGTTATAACTTGGAATTACCAAAAGTTATATCAATATCTTTTGATCTTACTTAACATAATAGGGAATAGAATTCTTCTACTAATGAGCTTGGCAACAAGAGCCTTCTCCAATCAGGAAATGTTCTCCTTTATTGCACTAATCACGGGTTCTAGGGAGAGTCCTTCCTTGGCCAAAAATATTTCTTTTCTTAGATTGTCAATGGGGACATGTTGGAGTTTGTTCCAAGCCATCATCCCAATGAACATGCCCCTACAAGGCTGGGTGGGGTGAACCAGAGCTTGGCTTTGGTGAGAAGGGCCTATGGTATCCATTTGGGCATTAGCACAAGTATCTTGACTGCATTAGTCTGGAATAATGATTGAAGCGCTTGAAGGATCATGAGAAGGCTCGCACCTATAGCTATTGCAGTCCACTCCATTCAAAACACCATAGCTATGCACTTAACCTCAGATGCGACGTTATGTAGCTCAACTGAATCCACACTAGGGATTGGGAGGTTCTAGTTCCGAACCAGTTTGGCCAAATTGAAGTTGGGAGAAAAGCCTATGCAATCTTGGTCAGAGTATTTAGGAGATCCCATGGTGTCATTTGAGTTTCCATCTCTAGAAGCATTAACCCGGTGGCCCACTCTGAACGAGTGGTTTTGCGCCAAATGGCACCACAGATAGCGGGGCTATGGCCAGAGCCAAGATGGTGCTCCTTAGTGCATTAAATCCTTGAGTATATGAATCAATTATGATATGTTGATCGATAGGGCCACAAGCCGCTCTGTTAGCTAAGGTGGAATTCAAATTTGTCCCCTTAGACAAACATTCAACCCAGGTCTAAAGGTCCCTGAAACGAAGCAATCCAGGCTGCGATAAGGATTCCTTCTTGTCAGGTTGGGTTGACTACCTCCTCTTACTAAGTAACGGGATCATCGATGGCCCGGGACGACGGAACCATAGGAATCTTGTCGGGCCCATCAATCATTCCCCCCACTATCCCTTAAGTGGGTAGGTGGTGAAATTCCTATTTTAAATATTAAAACGTTTCAAATCTTTCCAAAATTCCCAATCCAAACCAATTCACAATCCCATTTCTACAATATTTATAAGCCTATTGCTGCTACTGATCTGCCAGATAACACGTTATATTTTATACGTATCTGATTGACGACTAGCCTTAATCAAAAGTTCTCTCTCGTAATCGGGAGGGGTAATTAACTATAGGGGGCTTGCGCCTATAGCAAAATCTGAACTCAGATCATCAATGTCCTCACAAAATGAGGGCGAAATCTCTGGTAGTGTGTTATCTACAGACCCATCTGCCTCCAAATTTACCTCGGACTTAATATAAGTTCAACTCTCTCGTTGAATTAAAAGGAAGAGGCAGCGGAGGCCGGGTCCAATTTTCGGAAGCCCACAGTAAGTTGAGCATCTGCCTTGATTTGTAGCAAGAATGCAATAGTCAATAACCCAATACAGATGTGCAGAGGCTAATATGTTGAAATGCAAATTTAGA
>NW_021442106.1:0-294 GCF_001605985.2 Dendrobium catenatum
TAAAAATATCTTAGAATATTTGAATGTTTTTAAAAATTATATTTTAAATATAAATAAAAATATATTATGTAAAAATAAAAATAATGACTAATAGACTCTTAGACTTCTTTTGGCATAATTTTTTAATGCTTTAGCTTTTTAATTTATTTTTTTTTTTTGAATTTGAAAAATTTTAGCTAAAATGTTACTTTAAAAATAATAAAAAAAGATCTCAAATAAAGATTTGATTTAAACCTCTCACTAAACTATACAAAATTGAAACTTTGGGGCGGCTTTTTTAATGGCTTTTAAGGT
>NW_021442107.1:0-295 GCF_001605985.2 Dendrobium catenatum
TGAACTTGATTGAACTCATTTTGAACTCGAACCTGGACTCTACAAGACCACAGGGGATCTTGATTTGGACTTGAGCTTGGACAATAGAACAAATGACTATACTTGGGCTTGGACTCAAGCCAGAACTTGATATTGTACTTAAAGGAAATATGAATATAATAAAATCCTATGACATGATGTGATGTTCTTAATAGATAACACAACTTATTTGTAAAAATGAATTGATAAGAGCTCTGCCCTACACTATGGTCTCTTTTTGTGACAACAAAAGACCTACTACACATACAACGTTCCA
>NW_021442108.1:0-390 GCF_001605985.2 Dendrobium catenatum
ATCTGTCGCCCGTCGACTACGGTTCTCCTTACTTACGTCGCCCGCCGACTACAGTTTTTTCAACCTCCGTCTCCAGCCGACTACGATCCTCCTGACTTACATCGCCCACCGACTACAAGCCTTCCGACCTTTGTCGTCCGCCGACTACGGTCCTTCCGACCAAACGAACACGTCAACAATGACTCTTTGTATTAACATCATGTAATGTACTCTATAAGATGTACATCAAGTTAAGGCCTTCCCCCAAGGAAAGACCTTATTTGTAATCAACTACAATATTAGTGGCTTCATTTAAACTGGGCTAGGCCCTGTGGTTTTTCCCCCTTTTTAGGGGTTTTTCATGTAAAATCTTGATGTCTCATAAATGCTAGACACACTCTCTTATCTGAT
>NW_021442109.1:0-258 GCF_001605985.2 Dendrobium catenatum
AAATAGGCCATGTGCGTGTTGCATGTGATGACAATAGGGGCGTAAACGAGTCAAGTATCTGTCTAATCGAGCTATGCTTATTTAGTTGTTACTGAGCTCAAGCTCGACTCGTTAAAAAATTCATAGGATCGAGCTTATTTAGAAAGCTCAAGCTCGACTCAATGATTGAGCTCAATTTCGTAGTTTTAATTTTTTTTTTTCTAAATTTTATATTTTAATATAGAATTAGTTTATAATTATTAAAATATATTATATAAT
>NW_021442110.1:0-388 GCF_001605985.2 Dendrobium catenatum
AAAAGTAATATTTTCAAATAAAGGTGGTCTGGTGATTAAATAACCTTCCGCAATAGTACGATTACAAAAATTAGCCATAGATCAAAAATTCAAAAGCTTTCAAAAACTTATTTTATGAATCCCGTTCTGATACCACTTGAAAGTGCTATAATAGCACTAGAAAGTGCTCTGATAACACTTGAAAGTGCTCTGATACAACTTGAAAGTTCATTAGGGATGTTAGGCCCTATGAACTGGCCCAAATCTAAAAAGAGAGAGGTGAATTGGTTGTTAAAGATATTTTAAAATAAAACTACAAACCAAAATAACAACGAAGAAATCAACGATGCGAAAATTAAATGCGGAAGTAATAAGGAAAGAACACACCAGATTTATAGTGGTTCGGTCA
>NW_021442111.1:0-206 GCF_001605985.2 Dendrobium catenatum
GCCTAATATGAATGTATTAAAACAAATATATCGGTTGCCATAACCGTGTATTTGTTTGATGGTTTGAACCCTGTCAACTTATATTAATCCGTATAATAGGATCGGATTCAAATCTTGAATTAACTTATTGACCCGCGCAGCATCCCTAGACGTCACGTATGTACCAGTAACATGCTTGCCGAGGCCCTTGCGCGGGTGTTTGGGGG
>NW_021442112.1:0-400 GCF_001605985.2 Dendrobium catenatum
GGTTCCATAAGATTACCACTTTGACAAAGCCTTTTCCAAATAGGAGAATCACCATGTTTATAAAAGCAACATAGAGGATGTTTACCTTTGCAGTATTTAGAAGTCATAAAAGAAGCCCAAAGACTTTCTTTTTTCCTAAAATTCCACCACATTTTCATAGATGAAACAATAATAGAATCAGAAATAGATTTGCAACCAAGGCCTCCTTCAATTAAAGGGCCACAAAGTTTACTCCAAGAGGTCCAATGCATTCTAGAAGTATTGTTTCTAGATCCCCAGAAAAATTTGTTTAAGATCCTTTCTAATCTAAACACAGTAGCAACATTAGGCTGAATAACTTGAAATAAATGAAAAGCCATAGAATTAAGGATACTTTTGAGCACAATAAGTCTACCACCAT
>NW_021442113.1:0-274 GCF_001605985.2 Dendrobium catenatum
AGAACCATTTTTTTTTCTTTGAAAGCCCCTTTTTTTTTTAAACTCTTTTTTTTTGGAAATAATCTCTCTCTTTTTTTTTTTGACACTTTTTCTTTTCTTCTTTTTTTTTGAAACCTCTCCACACTCTTTCTCTTTTTTTTTTACTCTAAATGCACAACCCTTACATATATATGCACATCTGAAACTAATAACAAACATAAAGATCACAAACTAATGCAAATGTTAGTAAACAATTAGTAAACAATTATAATGAAATAATGAAAACAAAAGCTTG
>NW_021442114.1:0-304 GCF_001605985.2 Dendrobium catenatum
CCTAGGGGCTGGGATCAGGCTCAACAGGTTTGAAATGGCGTTTTAAGACCAATGGAAGTGGTCCCATGGCCTAGAAAAGTCTTTTAGGTCAAAACACCTATTTAGACCCTTAAAGGGCCTTTTAGGTCAACTGTGTTGACTTGGTCAACCAGATTGGCCCAGGTCCTGGGAATGGGTTGAACAGGTTTCATTTGATATTTGAAACTTGCTGTAATTAATTGCATTCAATTCAGAGTTCAATTAGTTTGAAATGCTTGTTTGAGCCCGATAGGGGTATTCTGGTCATTTTGGGCTTATGGCCACT
>NW_021442115.1:0-221 GCF_001605985.2 Dendrobium catenatum
TTAGTCCTGAACATTACTTGCTTACAAAGCGCAAGCACGAAACAAAGGGCATGCTTCATTATGCTGCACCGTAGCATTACCTGATTGGCTCCAACTCAAAACTAATTTAGTTTATATTATTTATGGTTTGGTCCAATATCTATCACAATAACTAGGCATGAACATTCATTTGTCTTCAATGTTTATCATAGTAAGAGTTGTTACTCATTGGTTCTATGTTC
>NW_021442116.1:0-287 GCF_001605985.2 Dendrobium catenatum
GGTTAGATTCCTATGTCCTAAAAGTGAATCTTTCAAGGAGTTTAAGTCTTTTTTCACTTAGATTCATAGGAAGCTAGGTTATGAAATTCTAAAAAATCCCCCTATATAGAATGAGGTAGCTGAAAGAAAGAATAGGACCACAACTTAATTTCCTATTTAGAATTTCAAGGAGTAAGGGATAGACCACAAATTTTCATCTCCTAGGACCCCTATATAGAATGGGGTAGCTGAAAGAAAGAATATAACTTTGGTAGAAGCCGCTAGAGCCATGTTAGCTAAATACTCAC
>NW_021442117.1:0-249 GCF_001605985.2 Dendrobium catenatum
GAAAATCCGACGGTTGGATTGTAAGTTATTCCCATTTTAAGTTTAATTTTAAAATTGAAACTGTAGAAAATCTAAAATGCATGGAGCCTCCAAACTCTAGGCATTGTTAGATTATGTTTCCATCTAGCTACAGTTCAAATTTCATCCAATTTCGTTGAGTATTTTGAAAGTTATGGGCATTTGAAAGTTTTTTAGGACGGCCCAGAAGCGGCCACGTCGCCCTTCCCGAACGCGCCATCTCCACTTGGA
>NW_021442118.1:0-317 GCF_001605985.2 Dendrobium catenatum
ATACTTTTGAAGCCTCTAATATAAGGCACAAGGAGAAGTAGTTGAATTTAAAGTATGCTGAAGCATCAAATTAACAAGACTAAATTTTCTCATAAGGTAAGTAAATATCATAGTTCCTCTCCACATATTATTGAGAGTTTGGTGTTGAATGAATATCCATATTATATTGAAGAATAAAATAATATCATAATCTATAAATATCTTCGTTAGAGGAGCTGATTTTATGGATTGTCTCCATCAAGGTGGAATATCACATATGGCTTCATACCAAAATGCTTATTATCATTCTTGATAAGCTTGTCTATGAGATCTATAAA
>NW_021442119.1:0-293 GCF_001605985.2 Dendrobium catenatum
ATGACATTGATTTTTTTAATCGAATTGAATTTATTTCTTATAGTTTGTTCATGGAATGTCGAGGGCGATATTTTTTTTTAAAGTGGGTAGATTTTAAAGAGCAAATAAAAATGTTTTGTTCATGGATTTGTTTTTGTTTTAGTCATGGATGTTCTCACTAAACATATACAAGAGGATGTAACTTGGTTTATGCTTTTTGTTGATGATATTCTTTTTGTTGATAAGACTAGAGAGGAAGTTAAAGGTAAACTTGAATTAAGGAGGTCAATCTTAGAGTCTAAAATTTTCACTTG
>NW_021442120.1:0-215 GCF_001605985.2 Dendrobium catenatum
ATTAATCCCCTTAATTATAGAGCATTTGTTCAGCATTTAAGTGTCTTAATGATGCCAAAATTATGAAATCTGTAGGCTCGTTGGATTTGTCTTGCTAAGCAACTCGATTCAATCATAAACATGTTATATTTAGATATCATTTACTTATCCAACTTATGCTTAAAAGTGGGCCCGAACTTAATGTGGCGGCCGATCAGCCGCCGCCTGTAATCGGC
>NW_021442121.1:0-208 GCF_001605985.2 Dendrobium catenatum
CGTACCAAGCAAAAAAATTTCGTCCCGTATGAACTTTTGGATTCATCCCGTATGAAAAAATTTCGTATGGACTAACCAATGTGTCAAAATGAAATGGTTTTCACAATAAACACAACTTACGAAGCATCCTTTAGTACAGAATTTTGACCAGACTGATCATACAGATGAATACGTGTTTGTCCTGGGACGATCAGTACTTATGATCATT
>NW_021442122.1:0-383 GCF_001605985.2 Dendrobium catenatum
AATTTCACAGTCATCCCATCTTCAGACAAATAGTCGCTGAGTTGAAGATCTTCAACAGATATATTTTCTCTTCTCTTCCAAGCATTATTTTGTCCAGCATCAGTAATTCGTTCAACAATTTGAACGTCTTCAATATCTCTTCCCGAATCCGCTGAATCCACTTCTCTTACTTTCAGTAGATCTCTGTACAGAACCTTGTTTGCAATCTCAGGAGCCAAAACTCCAGCCCCAATCTCCACTCCGTCTTTCTGAATTGCTGTTTCATTCACTTCATTGCCTATTAAATCATCTTTACCCATAGAAAATGCCTTGTCCACTTCATTCCGGACTGAATTTCCATTATCTAAAATTATCTTCTCAATAGGGAGTAATTTGGAAGGGGA
>NW_021442123.1:0-250 GCF_001605985.2 Dendrobium catenatum
CAGGTGACCAACGGATATCGTGTTCGAGGTCGGGATGCTGTTCTTCTTCTTTTTCTTTTTCCTTTTCTTTCTCTTTTTTCTTCTCTTTTTTCTTTTACTTCTTATATTTCTACTTCAGCCAATTTGAGATTTTTAGAGAATGCTGTCTACTTTTTAGGCAGATAGTATGAAGCATCTTCGTATATATCGACTTTATGAATCAAGAACGGTTGTAAATCACCTTTGATGTAGTGCTCTATGCCGTATTGGG
>NW_021442124.1:0-349 GCF_001605985.2 Dendrobium catenatum
TCGTCCGGGACGATCCAGTGTATCGGCCAGGACGATGAACATAAAATGCATCGGCCAGACAAAATACTATCAGTCATGACCAAGAGTTCGATCAAATCGTCCAGGACGATGTGGGATCGTCCGGGACGATGCGTTAGGGTTTTCAAACGAAAAGGTCAGCAGATGGATTTTGAACAGAATTTGTCATATCGTCCAGGACGATAATGAGATCGACCTGGACGATGTAACTAGGAATTGAATTTAAAGAAAAAATGGTGATGATCAAGACCCTCAAAAAATAAAGAAACAGTCAAAACACAGAATAAATAAATAATAAGGAACACATGAAAACAATTTTTTTGAACTTGTA
>NW_021442125.1:0-234 GCF_001605985.2 Dendrobium catenatum
CTTACCTACTTTCAAGACCCAATCCTCCGTTTTAGAAGCATTTAAATCAGGAGAAGAAGTAGACTTACCTTGATTATTTATACGAGAGTTGGTGGCCTTAGAAGGAGGAATAAATTCACCTTCTTCATCAGATTCAAGATAATTATCCACTTCAGTCACCGCAACAATATCACTGTCCTGTTTAGCAATCAGAGAAATTTCAATAGCTACAGAATTAGATATAATAGGCAAATT
>NW_021442126.1:0-248 GCF_001605985.2 Dendrobium catenatum
CCAAGAGTAGAAGTATAATTTTTAAATTACCAATTCATCCCCCCCCTCTTGGTTAGCCTTGGGACATTAACTTAGGTCTAACAATCTATTCACGAGCCCCAACAATGTGCACGAGGGTGGGGAGGATCCGAGTCAAGTAATCTTCAACGGTGTCGTCTTGGTCAAACCCCACATCGAAGAAAGGGGATCGAAGGATGTGGATGTCTCCATAGACGTCGAACACGAGTCCGCCTTCAAGTTCAGGATCC
>NW_021442127.1:0-403 GCF_001605985.2 Dendrobium catenatum
AGAAGATACTTCAATTATTCAACACAATGTTTAAATTAATTTCATGCCAAACTTATATTTGAAACATTAAATATGCGAACTCTCCAACACATGTACTTCTTTTCTCTCAACATTCATGAAACTTTTTCAACATAAAACAAATCATAGAATCTTTTATATAAAGCAACTCGTAAAATCTTTCTTTTTCTAATAAATCTTCTAAATTTTATCACTACAACCCAATACGAGATTCTCTATCGATCATTTAACCCGTTTGATATTCGACATATATTTCACTCTCCAATATATTGGCATGACAAGTGAGAAAATGTGACATTCCGATGAGCTTCGCACACACAAACCTCACTTTCAAAATAAATGAAAGAGGTCTCAATGCTTGATTGTGAAAGAAAATCAGAACAGT
>NW_021442128.1:0-805 GCF_001605985.2 Dendrobium catenatum
AGAAATAAGGCCAGATTTGCCAGATTGAGGACATAGAATTTGAAGAAACCTTTGCCCAAGTATCTAGACTAGAAGCCTTAAGGGTTCTTTTAGCCTTTGCTTACTTCAAGGGTTTTAAATTATATCAAATGGATGTGAAGAGTGGTTTTCTAAATGGAGTAATGAAAGTGGATTTTTATGCTGAGCAACCCCCCGAATTTGATAACTCATAATTTCCAAATCATGTATTCAAATTAAAAAGGCACTATATGGGTTAAACCAAGCATCTAGAGCCAGATATGAAAAACTTAGCTCATTCTTACTAGTTAGAGGATTCATTAAGGGTAGTGCAGACACCACCCTCTTTCTACAAAGGGTAAAAGATGAAATTCTCATTGTTCAAATTTATAGAGATGACATTCTATTTAGATCTTTAGATAAGACCTTATGTGATGAATTCTCAAAAATAATGAGTAATGAGTTTGAAATGAGTATGATGGGGGAGCTAAATTATTTTCTTGGGTTTAGTATAAAAAAATAGAAGATGGAACATTTCTTAGCCAAACTATATACATCAAGGACATTTTTGAAAAAAGTATAAAATTGACAATGCTAAGGCACTCCCACGAGTTCTATAATTCAATTAGATAAAGACCCAAATGGAAAATCAGTAGATCAGAAGAAATATAGAGGAATAATTTGATCTCTCTTCCATTTAACACTTAGTAGACCTAACATAATATTTAGTGTGTGCCTCTAAGCCAGATTCCAAGCTGATCCTAAAAAGTCTAACTTGACTGCCATCATGAGAATTTATATATATCTA
>NW_021442129.1:0-351 GCF_001605985.2 Dendrobium catenatum
AGCTGTGTTGGGAGTTGATTGTATATATATGATCAGTTAAATCAATATTTTCTTTTTTTGTTTTGTCTAAAGAAAAAATCAACAGATGCTTTCTCCACATTAGTTGATTGATCAATTAATTTAATTAATTAGAAATTTTTATTTAAACTAACAAATTAATTTAAAATTCATCGCTTTCAATTTTTTTTAATTTTCTGAGAGATTTGAAAAACTTTCAAAATTTTGAAATGTTCTTTAATTTTAAACAGCTCATAAATTTAAATGCTCTCTAATTTGAATGCTTTTGTATTTTAAAAAGCTCTTAAATTTTATATAATTAATTAATAAATAAATATCAATTAATTTTGATTA
>NW_021442130.1:0-317 GCF_001605985.2 Dendrobium catenatum
GGTATTTTAAAATCTTTCAATCAAATCTCCAAACTATAATTCACCACAAAGAAAAGTGTAGAAATTAAATGCGGAAAAATAGTAGTAAAGGAACATAGAGTTTTATAGTGGTTCGGTCAACTCGACCTACGTCCACTCCCCGCAGGAACCCTCCGAGTATTGCACTAAACTCAGTGTCTCTCCTTTTGCCCCCACAGTAAGGTAGAGAAGCCTTTACAAACCTCCTTTCCACTAACCCATGTGAGGCAGAGAACCAAACTCCTTTTGCTTCCTCCAGAAGCAGGCAGAGAACCTAACTCATTTTGCTTCGTCCTGAA
>NW_021442131.1:0-219 GCF_001605985.2 Dendrobium catenatum
TTTGACAACCAAATCATCGATGTAACATTCCACTTGTGCGTGGATTAAATCATCGAAGATTCGGGTCATAGCTCGCTGGTAAGTTGCACCAGCATTTTTAAGTCCAAAGGGCATGACTTTGTAACAGAAGACCCCTATAGGTGTTCTGAATGCAGTAAATTTTTCATCTCCAGGAGCCATCATGATTTGGTTATATCCAGATGAACCGTCCATAAAAGA
>NW_021442132.1:0-2181 GCF_001605985.2 Dendrobium catenatum
AGACAATCTCCAAAAAACAGAATCAAAATCATAGTAAATTAAACTGAAACAAAATATGACATTAACGGCTCTCTTATAAGAATGAAAACACCTGATGTCCATATTTCTCCAGAGCAAAAAACAGAAGATGTTCTGATGATTAACCTTTCTCCATTCAACCAAATTATAGCAATAGAAGAGAAATTTGAAAACAGTAAACCATCTCTCATTATACCGTAAACCCCCACAGTTTCTCTTCAGCTCATAAGAAACAATCCACCACCCAATAAATAAGAAAAAACAAATCTGTAAACACCCAAAAACTTGGAGCCTCCAAAACAGATTCCAGATACTAAAGGAAGTTAAATCCATGTCCCTAAATAAAATGACAAGCTTCTAGCTCCCAGGTTTGACCAACCTCGAGACTAGGGAAACACAACAGCCACTACCAGGAATAGTAGAACAGAAAAAACCAAAGACAGGATCAGTAGAAGGCAGCATACTCAGTAAAACAAAACCAAAAGTAATAAACCCACACAAAACATCAGAAAGAACGCACATAAGGAAATCCAATTTTATCCAGAGTCACCAAACCTTTTAAAATATGAGGCAAAGTATTCACATCAAATTCTCTATCTTCATCCAATCTGCTTCCAAATTTAGCCAAAAAATCAGCACAAGCATTACCTTCTCTAAACAAATGCTTCATAGTAATAGTTCATAGTAGAGAGGGACAAACGAATTTTCCTGAGGTCAAATTCTATATATTCATCCAATCTGCTCCCAAATTTAGCCAAAAAATCAGCACAAGCATTACCTTCTCTAAACAAATGCTTCATAGTATAGTTCATAGTAGAGAGGGCCAAACGAATTTTCCTAAGGATGAAACACCTCAGCATTATTAATAATTTGAATAATACTTAAGACATCCACCTCAATCTCAATATTAACAAAACCTTTATTAATACAAATAAAAAGACCTTTGTATAAGCCCATCAGCTCAGCAAGAATGATCTTACACGGAGTTAAAGGGCTCGCATAAGCCACCAAAACCTTGCCCGTAAAATCCATGATTATACTCCCAAAACCAGCATAGTTATTATCAACTGAACCATCAGAATTGAGTTTCAACGAAGGAGACAATGGTTTTAACCATCTAACCACTTTACAACTGGTAACAAAATCCTCATTACTAATATGAATACCCAGCTCATAACACAAACAAAAACAATTGCCAAAATTTTTTCTCGAAATGAGCTTACCAGCAACTAATTGGAGCAACTTATGATTAATGTTGGAGATAATCACCTTGTCCTCCATCTTAATCCCATTATGCTTAGCTTCATTACGGGCTTTCCACAGGAACCACAAAATAAGAATAGACAATAAGTTAAGCACATGACCCTTAGCCGAGGAAATCCACTCAGTTAAGAAAGACTTCACCGACGAGTTAACAGTAAAATTATAAATAGGAAAAGGCTTGTTAACAATCATGGCATAATATCTCCAAACTTTTTGAGCAATATCACCATAAAGAAAGACGTGATCAATGATTTCAATCGCAGAACAATAATGGCATTTAGACAGCAAATAAAAACCTTTTTTCCAAAGCCTAACATCAACAGGAAGAAAGCCTTTAATACACCTCCACGCCAAAATAGAATAAGCTAAAGGAATATTATTGTGCCAAATGTTACCATATATAGAAGAAGCCTCATTTTTAATTCTAAACATATCCCAAACCTTTTTAATATTGAAAAGACCATCAGCAGAGCAGTTAAAAATAATACGGTCATCCTCACAGATATTCAAGGGGATGTTCAAGATTTGAATTAAAATGATCTCAGGTAACAGATTAGAAAGTTTATTGATATTCCAAATATCATTATCAATAAAATAACTAACTTTAGTAGAAAGCAGAGTGTGAGAAGAAAGTAAACTGTCAATCGAACCCACACCCAACCAATTGTCTTGCCAAAAGAAAATCTCCCCTTTACCCAAACCCCATTGGATAAAAGGCTCGGTAACCCAGCTAATGTTACATAAACGTTTTCAAATTGGAGAATCAGTCTTCTTACCCATACAGCCAATAGGATGCTTCTCTTTGCAATACTTTGCATGCAAAAAATTAGCCCATAAACTACTATTAGAACGAAAGGAAAACTAGAGTTTGTAAGAAAAAGCCGTAACCATATCCAAAAT
>NW_021442133.1:0-237 GCF_001605985.2 Dendrobium catenatum
GGCCTGAATTGACCTGGTGGCTCGGTTGAACCCAAACTTGCTCGGTTCAAGTTGAATTGAGCTCAATCCAGGTCAGGCTAGACCATGGGTTTGATATGGGAGGTAGGTCCGGGTCTGGTGCACCCAATGCAAGTGGCAATTGGGTTCAATTTGATCTGGGTTGAAAGATGGCTCGGGTTGATCCAAATCTACTCAGTTCAGGTCAATTTGGGCTCAACCCAGGTTAGGCCAGACCCT
>NW_021442134.1:0-221 GCF_001605985.2 Dendrobium catenatum
AAAAAACATGTGATAAAAGCAATGGCAAGATTTTAAAAACTTGAAAGATAAGTAAGAGCTTTGGATATTATGAATAAGATAGAATATTGTAGCAAGATAGAAAGAATCTTAGTTTCAAAAACCATTGGCTAAAATGAGTTAGACTTTTGATTAGAAAAGAAAAATTATACCACTAAATAAGGTTAGAAGGAGGAAAACTATCCACGGTGTTTCTCCCTTTA
>NW_021442135.1:0-220 GCF_001605985.2 Dendrobium catenatum
GACCTCCATTATCTGTCGACAACGGTCCTTCCGACCTTCGTCACCCGGTGACTACGATCCTCCCGACCTCTGTCGCAATACAACGGTCCTTCTGACCTATGTCGCTCAAAGACTACGATCTTTCCGATCTCTGTCACCCTCCGAATATGGTTCTTCCGATCTACATCGCTCGTCGACTATGGTTTTGCCGCCCCAAACAAACATATCAACATTGATTCTT
>NW_021442136.1:0-320 GCF_001605985.2 Dendrobium catenatum
AGAAGGAAGAAAAGTAAGATAAAGAAAAGTGTTCTCTTGCCACCAGACTCTTCCTCGATCAACGTCGGACTTCCACCCGGCATCCTACCGACGTCAGAGTTCTGCTCGACCACCAACTAACGCTGGAGTTCTGCCCGTCTGCCAACCATCGTCAGATTTCTAACCGACACCGGACTTCCGTTTGTCGTGGGACTTAGGTCTGTTGCAGAACTTCTACCCGTCGACTATGATTCTTCCGACCTTTGTCGCTAGACAACGATCTTTATGATTTCTATCGCCCACTGACTATGGTCCTTTCGACTAAACTAACACATTAACAG
>NW_021442137.1:0-310 GCF_001605985.2 Dendrobium catenatum
TAGCCGTTCCCCTTAGGTTTAGGAGTTTAAATAGGGATAAATTAGGTCTTTTAGAGGACTTTTTGCTCTTGCTTTCTGGAGAGACTTCCCCAGCCTCTGAGATTTTTCGTGAGAGCTCCTGCACCTTCCCTCCACCTTTCCCAACTTAATCCCGACGGTGAAACCCCGCCGGCGGCGAGTTCTCCGGCGACCCGTGGCTTAGGACCTTCCAAGCCATATTCCGTTCGATCGAGGACAGATTGGGGCTCGAGTTCAAGAGAGAACTTGTTCGTGCAGACTTCCCGAGTTCAACGAGTCCAAGATCGACTGA
>NW_021442138.1:0-225 GCF_001605985.2 Dendrobium catenatum
TAATCCAGGAGTTGGGATTGGGCATTTCTAAGATTTTAAAAGCACGAAAAGAGGTGATAAGCCATGCGAATGCAAGAGAACTAGTATGGTGATGTGATACGTTTAAGAATTGCACATGAAATTCATTAAGATTCACAAAGTTTACTCAAGTAAGATTAGGCGTTTCGTAAATTAAGATTCAAGCATTTTCCATTGAAGAAATATTATGATAAACAATTTCAAGCT
>NW_021442139.1:0-302 GCF_001605985.2 Dendrobium catenatum
CATCAATCCGTCTTGCATGTCACTACCACAACACATTTCATCATGTGTCACTGCCACATCATCAATCTATCTTGCGTGTCAGTGCCACATCATCAATACATCCTTCATGTTATTGTCACGCCAGCATTCCGTCCTGTGTGTCACTCCACGTCAGTAATCCATCTTACGTGTCGCTGTCACATTACCAATCCATCTTACTTGTCACTGCCACATCAGCGCCAAACCTTCATATTAGTGCCATGTCAAACCTGATCCTGCGAGCCAATGCCATGTCAGCTTCGATCTTAGATATCAGTGCCATG
>NW_021442140.1:0-491 GCF_001605985.2 Dendrobium catenatum
TTTGGTGGCTCCATGCATTGTAGATTTGCTACAGTTTTAATTTGAAATTTAAACTAAAAACGCGAATAACTTACAATCCAACTGTCGGATTTTTGTGTTCTTGGGCTCTTTGGAAAGCTTCAGTGATCCTCTATAACTCTTATGAAGACACCAAGAGCTGGATCGACTAGGATCGAAAGTTATATTTAAAACCCCTCTTTCTCTCTCTAAGCTCCTCTCTCTTCACCATTGAGGCTTTGGAGGCTTGGATTTGGTGGGGGAAAGCTTGGAAGTGCTAGAGGAATATCTGGAGAGGATTTTTTTGGAGGTTTTTGAGGGCTGTAATAGCTCTGGATCAGATGGATTGAATGAGAGAGGGCTTAAGGGTTTCTTTCCTTTTTTTGCATGTCATTAGGATATTTTCCTATTCAAGCCACCTAAGTGCATTTGGATGGCTGGGATTAACTGCAAGAGTTCCTAGATGCATGCCAAGTGTCCATGGAGTTGATGGG
>NW_021442141.1:0-212 GCF_001605985.2 Dendrobium catenatum
TATTCGAAACTAAATTCAATTCAGCCTTCATTTGGGTCGGCTTTCTTACTGTTTTGTAATGTTGTTTTAGAGAAAATAACTTTTAAAAATTTTGTAGAAAGTGGCTTCCTAGTAATTTTTTTTTTTAAGTTATAAAAATAACAATGATCAAATAAAAATTATAATTGCAGGCTAAAAAATAAATAACAAAGCCTTAATTAGCTCAAGTAGGA
>NW_021442142.1:0-396 GCF_001605985.2 Dendrobium catenatum
GAGTCTTCCATAAGTGTTTTAGTCCTTAAAAGCTTCATATTCAATACACATTTTCTCTCCTAAATGGAATTAAACACAATGGTATGGAACCTATAACATCTATGTGTTTTATTAATTATTTATAATTAAATGATTCCGTTGATTAAAAATGTATTAAGTTCATATTTTTTATATTTATGTTCCAACAAATTTATTTGTGGCTTTTTCACAACAGGCATAAGGACCAAGGACTCCTTGTGATATGTAGCCCTATAACTCAAGATAGTCTAGCCTAAAAATTTCATTAATAGAGTGTTAGTTATTTATTAAAATTTAATTCATTAGTTTATGATTAATATAACTTATAAATTATTGTTTATAATATATCAAATTAGTTCGTGGCATTATCATAACGGG
>NW_021442143.1:0-816 GCF_001605985.2 Dendrobium catenatum
TATTATTGTGTTATTAATTGCTAAGTAATTATTATATATTTTCATATTTTTTAAATTTATTAAATATTTATAATATAATGAAGGGCTAGGATAATTTTTGAAGAGATAAAATGATAGGACGTGATTTGCTAAGGGTGGAAACTCAAGCCCCTTTTATAATAGTAGTATAGATATAGATAGTATAGATATTCAAGGCGGTTATGACCATTGCAAATATGTAGGTTTGTAAATGTTATAACTGCTGCAAAATCTAGCACTTCTTCCGATCTATCCCTCCTGTCTTTAAACAAATGCGGAATGACGTATTTGTAGCGCATAACAATTACAGCCGGGGTGCAATAATTTTAAAACTGATGCAAAAAAATTAGTGGCGGTTATAATCGCCGAGATAACTCAAAAATTATGCTACGATAATCGTACTTTTTGATAGTGTATAGCCCATCCCATGATGGTGAAAAGTTAAAAGGGAAGGAAAATTCAAATAACCATTAACAAACTTTTTCTATTATTCTCCGACAATATATAAAGCTATTATTACATGAGAGTGAAAAATTAAAATGGAGAGATTAAAAGGTGGCCAACAAGTTCAATGAACAAGTGTTGAATTTTCCATGTGCATGAACACACTTGAAAAATTTTACAAATCCTTTGGGGACGGTTTTTGGCCATTATTTAATTATTTTTTGATACTTTTAAGAAATTTTTATACTTAAAAACAGTTGTAAGAAGCAGTAAGAAAGCTATTCCAAACGAAGATTTGGTGATAAATTTGATGGATGAATCCTTGGAATGAATATTGAAATGTTGAGAATGGCT
>NW_021442144.1:0-229 GCF_001605985.2 Dendrobium catenatum
ATCTCTCTCAAGTTAAAGATTGTTTATGGAATTGAGATCCTTTTCTTAAACTTGCTTAAAAAACTCTATCTTATACTTATAATGTTTAAAGTTTTTTTTCACATCAAAATTGCTCGTTACTCTTGTCCTTGATTATTGATTCTGCTTGTGATAACTCTTCCTTTGGTTAGAGAGAGTGCTCCTATTCTCTAATATATGAGAAGATCTATTCACAACTTTGTCTTTAAAA
>NW_021442145.1:0-380 GCF_001605985.2 Dendrobium catenatum
TTGGAGGGTGCCTCCGAGGAGTGGACGTAGGTTAAGGTTTGACCGAACCATTATAAATCTGGTGTGTTCTTTCTTTATTACTTCCACATTTAATTTTCGTACTTTGGTTTTTATTGTGGTGATATTGGTTTGTGTTTTATTCTAGTTTTTACCAGTTCAACTATCTCTCTTAATTAGCTTTGGGCCATTTCATAGGGCCTAACATCCCTAATGATCTTTCAAGTGGTATCAGAACCATTTTCAAAAATTAAGTTTTTAAAAGCTTTTGAATTTCAATCCATGGATAATTTTTCAAATCATAATATTGTGTAAGGTTATTCAATCACCAGACCACCTTTGTTTAAAAATATTACATTTAATTTTTGGAAAATTCACATGTC
>NW_021442146.1:0-223 GCF_001605985.2 Dendrobium catenatum
TTTTTGAAAGGTCAAAATGTGGAGTATATGTAAAGGTAAAAATGTACATTGGAGAGATTTTGTATAAGAAAGGTGATTTGTGTGGAGGGTGACATGTATAAAGTGTTTTTTTGAAAAGTAAAATATTTATTTTTGTGGGAAGTGTATATGGAAAAGTTTGTAGATTTTGAAAGATTAAGATGTGGATGTACTTTGAAAAGTGATAATGTGATATTTGAAAGGT
>NW_021442147.1:0-233 GCF_001605985.2 Dendrobium catenatum
CAGCATCTATGCTGCAAATGGTGATTGGAATAGATCACAATGTGTTTGGTCTATGATGTGTGAGAGGAGAATAAAAAAGAATCCAGGTTTTAGTTGGATTGATAGGTAGAGTGTTCTAAACATACCGTGCAAGACTTAGAGTTGGATTTTGGTAACGTCCATTTTTCTTCCCTGATTCCATGGAAGATTGAAAACGATGAAGAAAGCATTACTGCAGTTATGATTTCAGTGCA
>NW_021442148.1:0-362 GCF_001605985.2 Dendrobium catenatum
CTATTTTGTTTAGATTATGAGAAAGTTAATGCATAATGAAGGTTTTATGATTTTATTTGAGACAACTTTCGTGCTGTTTTTTAAAGTAATTTTGTAAATTTTTATATTAAAAAGTTATTTTAAGAAGTAGCAAGAAAGCTATTCCAAACAAAATCGAAATGGTTATAAAAATTAGAGATTTCAAAGGATATATGGGAATTATAAGGCAAGTGTCTTCAAGTTACCTCTCTTATAACTTGGTAGAATTAATTATTAGTAATGATGTGTGATACATAGGAGCCCAAAGTGATTTTTTTTATCATAATTTGCTTATTTAAGATATTTAGCTTTCAAATTGCAATATTTTAATAATGCATTATTAA
>NW_021442149.1:0-214 GCF_001605985.2 Dendrobium catenatum
ATGGTTAAACTATTGCAAAAAATAAATCATTATTTTTTGAGAATTTTGAACCATTTCTTGGAATGGAAAAGATGGCCGTATTAATATCAGAAGTTGGGATAAAATGCCAAAATCTTTAGAAAAATATATGTTAGCAGTTGTGCAAGCATTTTTCTTCATAATTTGCTTATTTGTTTTGTTCTATGCTAGTTGCATACATCAAAATAGTAAAATC
>NW_021442150.1:0-781 GCF_001605985.2 Dendrobium catenatum
TTATTTGAATTTGTCCACCCCAGCAGACTGTTGCGGATGGTGGATGGATTTTTCTTTAAGTACGTGGATAGTTGATTTCAAATTTTAAATATTTTTTGGATTTTGAGACTTTTTGGATTTTGGACTTTGTGGAGCTTTGGATGGCATTGGAAATTATTTGTGAACCCCTCCGGTTGAAATAAGCAATCAACACGGCCATCATCGGGGTGTTTGGGGTCATTTCCATTTGTTGATTGAACCCTGCCAATTCAACCAAGCTATTGATCGAGGATCGGGTTTCGTAGGCTTTATGCCCTTGATAGTGAATTCTCGTTATTATAGGCCTTGAAGGCCATATATGAATGTATCAAGAAAAATATGACAGTCGCCACAACCGTATATTTGATTGTTGGTTTGAACCCAGTCGACTTCTATTGACCCGTATAGAAGGATCGGTTTCGAACCTGAATTCACTTGTCAACCCGCGCAGCATCCCTAGACGTCACGTGTGTACCAATAACACGCTCGCCGTGGCCCATGCGGGTTTGGGGGCATTTTATAATTAAACCCTGTCGACTGCTTTTTACCTGCTAAGGAGGATCGGGTTTAAATTTAATAACCCGCGCAGCATCCTTAGACATCACGTGTATTTCTACAACATGCTCGTCGGGGCCTATGCGGGTATTTGATTACATTTACCCCTTTTAATGTGCCTATGTGTATACAAACTATTGTGCACGTGCGGGGCTATTCTTAGAATAGACGCCTTCTGTCTGCTTGTTCGAATGTTGCAGATCCGGTG
>NW_021442151.1:0-351 GCF_001605985.2 Dendrobium catenatum
TTTTTACAAAAGAATCTATTTATTTAAGGCCTTTTTTGCATGATTTGAATATAATTTAATTATTTAGAGATTTTAAATTTCTTTTAGAGATTTTTAATTGTTAAAGTTATTTATATTTACGTTTTAAAGAACCTAGCGGTCAACAAGTTGAACGTATTAGAAGCTATTGATCAATAAGTCTTAAGTCATATTTATAAAGCTTCCAAATCTCCAATACTTGGGTAGATAGAAAGCATAATCTCCTTCATTTCAACTAAATGTTTTGGTCCTCAAAGCTTCTCAATCCAATACACCATTACCTTCCTAAAAAGAATCAATTACAAGGGTTTGAAAAGCTACAACATCTATATA
>NW_021442152.1:0-748 GCF_001605985.2 Dendrobium catenatum
ATCGCCATGACTGTTAGGCCATTGTTCCTCATCACTGGCATAAACCCACCATCAACGAATCATCATCGTTGAATGTAAAGTGTTTGCCACTACCATCAAATCGTTGTCACTCAATCAACATCATCAGATCAATGTCGCATAACCTCTGCCTTCAGGCTGGTGTAAATTGATCACCACCATTTGACCACGTCACTTGAACACCTTTGTTCAGCCATCACTAGCTGATCACCATCATCAAACCATCACTGTCAAATGATCATCACCCCATTGCCATAGGGTTATTGCCACCTGATTATTGTTGTTGGCATCAACATCAATGCTTATCAACTTCTTCAGCTGATATCACCACTAACATCAATGAATATCTTCACTTATAAGATCGATGTATGTCATCGATATCAGAACAAATACTTACTGACTTCATTGATTATTGTCACCACTAAGGTTAACGCATGGCATTCATTGCATATAAGGCTTGTATATATCATCTGCATAAACACTACATGTTGATATTGTTGCCATCTATGACCACCAACATCGTTGCATACCAACGCCTATATGATCGAAGCATATCATCAACATTAACATTGATGCCCTTTGAATTCTTTGCACATCATTGCCGCAAATATTGATGCAAGACATTACTTACAAGGTCGATGTACACATCGACATCAACACAAACTTCCATTGACTTGATTGTCAGTCATTACGAGCAACATTGTCATATATCATCACCTATAAGGTCGAT
>NW_021442153.1:0-265 GCF_001605985.2 Dendrobium catenatum
GATGAAGCCTCAAAACTCCATAGATTGAAAGTGTAGGGTACCATGATCCTCTATTTCTAATTTCATCAAATTTGAATGGTTGGATCAAAAGTTATAAACATTTAAATTTTAGTTTATTTTGAACTAAATAATCCAGATCAATCTAAGCCATCTGATCTGCTAATTAGATGGCTTAAATCATTAAATCAAGCACAACAATATTGAGATACATGGGTCTTATAGATAGATTGCATAGGAAAATTTGTAGCTCCTAGAGTGTTCATTC
>NW_021442154.1:0-305 GCF_001605985.2 Dendrobium catenatum
CATTTGGGTAATTTACCACGAAGAATCCAAGGAGTTTAAAGAAAAGGAGTCCAAAGAAGAACAAGGTTGAAGATTTAAAGATTGAGAGTATCACACTCAAAATTACTTGCGTCATTATTAGGCTTAGAATCCGGATTGTTGTCAGTGGAGTTCGGCCACTCTATTTTCTGCAAAACCCTGGTTTGTAATAAGCAAGGCAACTTTGCCTATGGACATTTATTAATTAGTTAATATTTGATGTGATGAACTGATTTCCTTTAGGATTGCCTGCTTTTCCTAATTTTTTGGCGATTGTGTGCCGCTTT
>NW_021442155.1:0-314 GCF_001605985.2 Dendrobium catenatum
ATATCGGCCAGCTCGTATCCAGGGCTATTCTCAGGATTATTTTCCTCTGATTTGAACTGATCAGCCAGGACGATCGTGAGATCGGCCTGGATGATCAAGCCAAACTTCAATCATCCAGGAGTGTATTCAGGGCGATGCTCTGACCGATCTTCTGAGTTTTGTACTGATCGGCCTGGCCGATGTCCATATCGGCCTGGACCATAAAGTTGGAAACTTAGAATTAATGGGCTCCTTTGAAGCTCTTCTATTTAAGAACTCATGTTCAATGTTTTTGAGGACCTTTGGCTGCTGCCTTGACCTGAGATGGCCTTGAG
>NW_021442156.1:0-247 GCF_001605985.2 Dendrobium catenatum
TATAATAATAATAATAATTATTAATATTATTATTTATCATTATTATTATTGTCATTGTTTAATATTTTAATTAACTAAAATTTTGTCCATCATGAAAACAGAAGCTGGATCCGCCCTCGAAGCCATTAATTGTATGAACAAAATGAAGCAGGAGGTACAGGGAGATCATGCATTGATGCCAGGCCTTAGGTGATTATATCATTTTTCTCTACACTGCTAGCCAATCCTTCCAGCCATTTTCTTTGCA
>NW_021442157.1:0-628 GCF_001605985.2 Dendrobium catenatum
TTGTGCTAGATTTCAAACTGATCCAAAATAATTCCATTTGTCCACTATTAAAAGAATTCTGAGATATCTTTTGGGAATCCAAAATTTAGGGATTTCGTATCCTAGGAACAATACTTCTTTCGAAATCATTGGATATTCTGATTCAAAATTTTTAAGATGTAGGGTTGATAAAAAAATGTACTTCTAAAATTTATCAATTTATTAGAAACTCTCTAGTTTCCTGGTCTAGCAAAAAATAGAATTTGACAGCCCTTTTTTCTGCTGAAGTAGAATATATAGCCTTAAGAAGTTGTGTGGCACATGTTCTATGGTTAAAATAATAACATATGGATTTAGGATTTTCAATTAGTACTATTCCAATTTATTGTTATAATATAAGTGTTATTTGTATTTCAAAGAATCCAATCCAACACTTTAGGACAAAGCATATAGATATAAGGCATCACTTTATTAGGGACCATGTCACTAATAGAAAAATTGAGCTACATCATGTAGCTACTGAAAATCAACTTACATATATTTTCACAAAACAACTAGTTTTTGAAACTTTTAGCACCTTAAGAACCAAATTGGGCGTTATTTATATTCATGCTTGAAAATTATAATTCTACAAATTATATTTGTGGTG
>NW_021442158.1:0-377 GCF_001605985.2 Dendrobium catenatum
AGACCTGATTCCTCAACCCTGATTTCCTATGATGTAATTAACTACGAGGGCTTGTGCTCATATGAGATTTGTAACCCACACCAAATTTTTCAAAAATTGATTTTTAAAACTCAATTAGTCTTCTTTGAAAAAGTCAACAATGATTATTATCGTTATATTCAGATAATTGAATAACATGTGATATTATCCTCCCTTGGGAGGATATATCCTTTTGTTATCATACTCCTGAATATGAAATTAATGATCTTCTATTTAGACTATTATAGTTAAATGCTTGATAGAACATCATATTAACCCTTTGGTGTTATATGATGCCTTCCTTAAATTTAATTATTACAGCCTGGATGAAATTCTCAGTTTTATTATATGAACCCATT
>NW_021442159.1:0-228 GCF_001605985.2 Dendrobium catenatum
GGGTCAAAGACTTTTGGATGCAGGTGAAACGATCGTTATAAAAGCTGAAGATACGGAAAGAGGAAGCTTAGTTGGTAACGATAGCAATGACTTGTCAAGCAAATCACAAAGCTCACCAAAGCATAAGCAAAAGTGAAAAAAGGTAAAAATAGTAAGGATGTCAATATTTCCTCTAACATTATTTGTTTTCAATGTAGGAAACCTGGACATATGAAAAATCAATGCCCT
>NW_021442160.1:0-291 GCF_001605985.2 Dendrobium catenatum
AGGATGGACAGCCACTATTAGCATCCAAAAGTTTCTGGACAACAAGTAGAGATGTGTAAACAGCAACACATGAAGATCGGGACAGCTTTCTCCTAAGAATCAAAGTGGGAGAAGATAAGGGAAGGTGGTCGGCCAAGGGGGAAGGCTTGGGGAAGATTGCGTTCAGGTTTTGGTTGAATTAGGCTTAAAGTTTGGAAGAAGATCTTGGAGGGAAAAGCTGAGATTAATTCCCAAATAAGAATTCCTTGATTAGGAAGTAATTTAAGTGGGTTATAGGGTAAGGGAAGAGGG
>NW_021442161.1:0-1037 GCF_001605985.2 Dendrobium catenatum
TTACCGGGGTGGCAAAAAGAGGTTTGTTGTAAAGGCTTCTCTGCCTAGCTGTGGGGGCTAAAGTAGAGTCACGATTGTAGTGCAAAACTCGGAGGGCGCTTCTGGGGAGTGGACGTAGGTCGAGTTGACCGAACCACTATAAATTTATTTGTTCTTATTTCTTTCTTCCGCACTTTAAATTTCCGCGCTTATTTTTTCTTGTGGTGTGATTTTGGTTTATGAGATTTTTATTTCTTTTTGAAAAGAATTTTTAAAAATACCAATTCACCCTCCCTCTTGGTTAGCTTGGGCCAGTTCTATAGGGCTTAACATCCCTAATGAACTTTCAAGTGGTATCAGAGCGGGATTCAAAAATTTAAGTTTGAAAACTTTTTGGTTTAGATCCATGGCTAACCTTGGCAATCGTAACACTACGTAAGGGTATTCTATTTCCCGACCTCCCCTATTCGATAACCTACCTTTTGATTTCTAGAAAACCCACATGCCAACATTTTTACAATCTACTGATTATCGCATGTGGATGTTTATCAAAGAAGGTTATTCTCCACCTTCTCGTGAAATTAATGGTGTTAAAACTGATGTTGCTTTTACTGAATGGACTTTCGATGAACGAGATTTAGCTCAGTTGAATGCAAAATGTTTGATATATTTTTTCTGTGCTTTAAAATCTGAGGATTACATGCGTGTCTCAACTTGCAAAACTGGTAAAGAAATTTGGGACAAATTGTGTATCACCTTTGAAGGCACTAATGAAGTTAAACAATCCTGTTTGAATATTCTCTTGCATGACTATGAACGTTTTCGTATGAAACCTTATGAATCAATTTCATATGAAACCTTATGAATCAAAGAAATCTTGATGCAGGTGAGAAGAAGAAAGAGAAAACATTTGCACTAAAGGCACACAAATCAGATTCTGAATCTTCCGGGTCTGAAAGCGAGGAAGTTGTCTTCATCACAAGGCAATTCAAAAGCTTTCTAAGGAAAAAGCAAAAGCATAATTGGAGAAAAGGTAAGGATCATAAATACTCTAAAGG
>NW_021442162.1:0-331 GCF_001605985.2 Dendrobium catenatum
CGATCAAGCTAATTTTTGGAGTACGTATCAAGTATGATTGTCTTTCCTAGAGGTAAATGAATTGAGTTGAGCTCGAATCACTTTTGACTTAAGTTTAAATTTGATTAATTAATCAAGTTCTAGCTTGAGCTCGAGCTTTATTCAATGAGTTTGAGCCGACTCAGGAGTTAGCTCGTTCATAATAACGACAATAACACCAACATTCAGCTATTATCCCACTGCGTGGGTTAGTAATATAAAATCTTTTTTTTCTCCATTGTGTCATTTTAAGAGTTAAATTATCATTTAAATATAATAATAATAAAAAAATCATTTCTAATACTTTCTATGT
>NW_021442163.1:0-215 GCF_001605985.2 Dendrobium catenatum
CATTCGGTCGGAGGACGTAATAATTGTTCCTCATGGTGGGGCCAAAACATAACGGGTTTGTTTCACCCACAAGAATGTGCCATCATCTTATTCTCCCACCGTGCATGTAATGCATTAGTTATTTTATTGTGAAGATACTAATCAAGCATGGTAGTGAATAAAGAACTGTTCAATAACCTTTTTTTTAATCCATTTGTTTTATTATCTTAAAACAA
>NW_021442164.1:0-392 GCF_001605985.2 Dendrobium catenatum
TTTTTTTGAAAATATTTTGCAAGAAAGTATTTTTTTTTAAAGTATTTTGCAAGAAAGTATTTTTTTTAAGTATTTTGCAAGAAAAATAGTTATTTCCCCGCAAACGGGTACTTATGGGTATCCCCGCTTCGTCGTACGCATCGCACCGGGTTCCCTTCCCACCACGCTAAGAAAAGCGTGTATATGCGGGGTTTCCAAGGCGATACGAACTTCGAAGAAGGGATTTAGGTGATTACCTGCTTCGTTGCAAGCGTCGTGACGCACACCCTCCCACCACGCTAAGAAAAGCGTTTATAGGTGATCGTTTTGTCTCGACGAATGCGTTGAAACGGGTTCTCGGAGTTTTAGGGTTTACAAGTTATACCTGCGCAGGGTCGGCGACGGAGGCTCGT
>NW_021442165.1:0-208 GCF_001605985.2 Dendrobium catenatum
CAATTTTTTCAATCAAACACTCTCTAATTTACATCTTATACTCATTTTCTCATCATTGATATCTACAATTGTGGTATGGTAAAAACAATATGTAAGCAAGTTTTCATATTCATTCAATCACATCAAATAGTCCTATATACCTAGGACTCAATTTGCTATCTTTTTTAAATGTGCTTTCTCTTTTTATTGAACCGACTTTAATACACAA
>NW_021442166.1:0-302 GCF_001605985.2 Dendrobium catenatum
GTTCTACACTTTTTGGGGGAGAGAAGTTATATGCTTAAAAATCATAGAGAATTTGTTCTCCTTTCGGTATGCTGTGCTACATATTATCTTTGGAGGGAAAGAAACGAGAGGAGATTCAACTTTAAGTTTAGAAGTGTTTCAACTTTGTGCTATATTATTAAAAGAGCTGTAGAGGAGAAGGTATCCTCTTGGAAGTATCATGACAATTTGCGCATCCCATGGCCCTCTTGAACTTGGTTTTTCTTTTGCCTGCTCTTTCATGGAAATTTGTTATCAGGTGGATGTTATTTTTCTATGGCTAT
>NW_021442167.1:0-530 GCF_001605985.2 Dendrobium catenatum
TCGTCCAGGACGATAATAATATCGTCCTGTATGATCAGTGCAATTTAAGCCCAATCAGCCGGGACAATTTGAGATGATCAGAAGAAATTTGTTCTTATCATCCAGGACGATAATATATCGTCCTGGACGATCAGTATAAATTGTGGAATATCATCCTGAACATCGCCCTGAAAAAGAGCTATCCGATGTCCAATCGTCCAGCATATCAGCCAAGACGATTTGGCGATCGTCCAGGATGATTTGATAGTGCAATCAAGTCATAATTGCTTTCCTTAAATTATAGAGAAATTTTAGAAAAATTGTCCTGGATCGTTCGGGACAATATTTAATAATCCAGGATGATCCACCGGGATGATGTCCAAAAATAAGTAATTCCTAAATAGATTTGGCTACAAATTCTTTCTAAATTGAGCCTATCATACTGGTCGATACAAAATCATCCAAGATGATGTTTTTGCATAATGACGGCTGCTTTAATGAGGATGGCCTTAATTAGGGTTTCTGCTTTTGGACAGATCATTCAGGATGAT
>NW_021442168.1:0-253 GCF_001605985.2 Dendrobium catenatum
CTCACATATCAATAAATTAATTAGTATCAATTCATATAAATGTTTCTTCTACAACATTTATAGTAATGAGTTGTAGAATATATGAATAATTTAAAAATTAATGCTTCATGAATATATAAATATTATTGTCGATGTTAAAATATTTTTAAAAACAAAATAAAAAATACAATTATATGTAAAAAAAAATCTTCTGAATATTACGGGACCCTCATTCTTTAAAATTTTTGATATAATCTCAAGGGTAAGTTTTAAT
>NW_021442169.1:0-267 GCF_001605985.2 Dendrobium catenatum
GATCCATCCTTCCCAACGAAAAAAACTCCAAGCAGGCTACCGTGACCTGCTCCCCAACAATGCTCCAGTACAGCTTAAAGAAAGAGGCTGTCACACCGTCATGCCCAGGGGCACGGTTCGGCCCCATTGCCCGAACAACCTCCCAAACTTCCTCTCCAGTAACATCTCCATCCAACAACCCAGCCCAAGGAGATAGATTATTTGAATGAGAGCCAAGGGAGGGCCACCCGACCTCAGAAATGCGCTCACCACACCATTTTTGTTCAA
>NW_021442170.1:0-1507 GCF_001605985.2 Dendrobium catenatum
GCCCGGCCGATTGTCCAATAATGGATCGTCCGGGGCAAAATTTAAAGATTTAAACGTGCTGACACGTGGATCGTCCAGTACGATCCAGTGTATCGGCCAGAACGATGCACATAAATTGCATCGGCCAGATGAAATATTCTTTCGGCCAGGACTATCATCAAGATTGCAACATAGTTCAATCATATCATCCAGGATGATGAGTTACAGCAAGCACAGTAAAGTTCAGCAGATGGAGATTGAAAATATTTTGTCCTATCGTCCAGGACGATAAAAATATCGGCCAGGACGATGTGACTAGAAATTAAAACTAAGGAAAAGATGGTGATGATCATGGCCCTTAAAAATAAAATGAAAGAAAAACAATCAGAAAAACATAGTAAAAGAAAAGCAAAAACGAATATTTTTTTATTTTAATTTTTCTAATTTTTTTATTTTATGGAGGAATCATATGAGAATTTTTCAAAAAGTTAAACTTTTAGAATTCCACAAGATCAAGGAGTCTGGCTAATCCTAATGAGACAAAGGTAAGATATCCGATTTTGTTAACCCTAAATCAGACGTTTTTTATGGTATAAAATTTCTTTTGAAAAACAATAATGCATAACTCAGAATAAACCTAATTTGGCAAAAAGAAGATTCAATCAAACTTATTTACAAAAACCATCTCATAAATAATAAAACAAAGTACTTCTTCTCAATCCTGGAATTTGAAATCAAGCCTTTGAATTCATCAAATAGTCAATGAGTTCTCTAAGTTTTAAAAGTTTCGAAAAGAGGGGATAACTTACTTTTAGTGAGCTCATTTTATGCCTCTTGAATCTTTGATTGTCTCTTTAAGCATCTTTTGATTTTTGATACACAATTGTGTATAATTTTCCTTTTTCAATTTGGTGTCATTGGCCTCTTTCCTTTTTAATTCTTGCAAGCTAAAAGCTCTTTTGCAAACTCTTAAAAGAAGCTCAGTTGTGAGTATATCCTCCAAATATTAGATAATAGGAGCTCTCTCTCTAACATAGGGAAGAATAAGTCACAAAAAAAAAACATGTGATAAAAGCAATGGCAAGATTTTAAATAACTCGAAAGATAAGTAAGAGCTTTGGATATTATGAATAAGATAGAATATTCTAGCAAGATAGAAAGAATCTTAGTTTCAAAAACCATTGGTTAAAATGAGTTAGACATTTGTTTAGAGAAGAAAAATTATACTACAAAACAAGATCAGAAGGAGGGAAACTATCCACGGTGTTTCTCCCTTTAACTAAATTTAAAAAAGCTAAACACAATCTTCAAAACCCCAAAATCTAAAATCTTGAAAAGATTCAACATATGGAAGGCAAAATTTTAAAAACAAAGTGAATTCAAAACACACACATAAAAAAAAAACAAATAAAGCGGAAATAAAACACACTGAAACAAAAATATATTTCAAGAAATTATTGAAGCAGCAGGTTTGAGCATGAATGAGCTGCAAGCCTTCATATGTCCAGTTATCCTATGCCCCCATGAG
>NW_021442171.1:0-258 GCF_001605985.2 Dendrobium catenatum
AATATTCAGGACGATTTTCCTCATATTTGAACTAATCAGCCAGGACGATATACCTATTGTCCTGGACGATAATGTCGGCAACTTGCATTAATGGCTTGTTTTGAGCCCTTCTATTTAGGAGATGATAAGGCACTTTGTAAGTGTCTTTGACAGCCATTATAGCTTCATTCTTGTGGGGGAAACTTGAAGAGAAAGCTTGAAAGGGAGTGAGGAACGGGTGAGGTCTGAGAGAGGGAGAAGATCCTGTGAGGGGGAACT
>NW_021442172.1:0-270 GCF_001605985.2 Dendrobium catenatum
GAAATTTCAAATTTTGAACACGTGGGGGAAAATGGGGAAAGTGGCCGGTGGTGGGTGGTTGGGGAGGAGGTGGTGGAGGGGCCGGCGGCTAAGGGAGAGGCCGGCGGTTGATTCCTTAAGAAGTCGTCAGGATGGCGTTGGGGCTTGACTTGAAAATAAGCGGAGTGGGGATTAGGTGCTGGTGAGGATGAAGGAAGCACAAACAAGATAAAACAACTTAACCACGAGCCGCAGACTCTTCCAACGACTGGTGAGCCTTGCGATTGCTCC
>NW_021442173.1:0-1239 GCF_001605985.2 Dendrobium catenatum
CTGTCTGCTAGTAGGAGTGTTGCAGATCCGGTGGCGTGGCGTCTTGGTGTTGACTCCCCCTTTTTCATTCACCGGGGATGATTCTTCTTGAAGTTCGTGGACATTGCTTTGAAATGGACTCTTTTTAAGATCTTCAATATTATAGATTTGATATTTCTGGTATTTGTGGATGCAGAGTTGTTTCCCTTCCTGAATATAGGATCGAGAAGATCTTGTTCACTGTTATCGTAGGTGATACTTGTACTTGTGTCCACAGAGGTTCGCTGTGCTTACGATACACCCACTGTTGTTATCCACGAGTATTCATTTGCACGGGACCGCTGTATCAACTACAAACTCCTGAAGGTATTTGTAGAAAACCCATTGTCTCTGCATCATATCCACCCTTTCACCGATCTTGGGTGGTTTTTTGGGTTGCATTTGTTTATAGCGGGGGCAGATCCTCCATCATTGGTCTCCGATATCACCATCTCAATCAACAGGCATGGCGAGATTGTCGTAGGAGTCTGCACTTCGCGTGTGATCCAAGTTTCGACCTTTGCATGTGCTGAGCTCAGAGTTTTTGTCCAGACCAGATGCAAGACTAAGTCCCTTCGTGTTCTTGAAGGTTCAAACTTTTGTTCAAGTCCCCTACAATCCAACTCGATTACTCGCTTGAGTTCAAATTGATCGAGACATTAATGTTCAATTTGAGTCCAGAATGTAATTTTCAAGTATAGGTCTTCTGCAGTCCGAGTCTTGTTCAAATGATTGTTTAAAGTCTTCTAGAGTCTTTATATGTCCATTTTCATGTTCAAATTGATTTGAGTTTGGTTCAAATTTGATTTGGATTCTGATCTTTAGAAATCATTTATGTTTTGTTCAGGTCCTCTACACATGTTCAATTAGGTTCAAAAGCCCACTGCTCCTTCTCATTTGGCCCAGATCTTTTATTCTTTTGAGTTCAAATCAGGTCCGAGCGTAACAGTATTTCACCCAAAATTTCGGCAGCCTCCCAGCGTCTCCCCCATTTAGGGGAAAATGATGAAAAATTGGGCCTCCCGCCATGCTAGATAAAAGCGTGTATGATAGGTGCCCTCTTTCAAGGACACCGCGACCGTGTAAAATCTTTGTCCCCACCACTCCAGAGAAAGGCGTGTATGGGTCTTCGGTACCTGTTGCAAGAAAAGAGAAATTTACTTTCCCCCCGCCCGGGGTACTTATAAACATCCCGGTCTCGTCGTAGGTGTCACATCGGGT
>NW_021442174.1:0-387 GCF_001605985.2 Dendrobium catenatum
ATGGAACCTTTTTAAATCAAACAAAATACATAAAGGACATTTTGAAAAAGTATGAGATATACAAAGCTAAGCCAATTAACACTCCCATGACTTTTAGTGCTCCATTGGATAAGGACCCAAGTGGTAAGTCTGTTGATCAGAAGAAGTATAGAGGCATGATTGAATCTTTACTGTACTTGACTGCGAGCTGACCTAATATTATGTTTAGTGTTTGCCTTTGTGCTAGATTTTAAGCTGACCCTAAGGAGTCCCACCTGACTGTTGTTAAGAGAATTTTTAGATACCTTTTGAGGACCCAAGGCTTAGGGATTTGGTACCCTAGACACAGCACTTCATTTGAGATTGTTGGTTTTTTTGACTCTGATTTTGCAGGATGCAAGGTGGATA
>NW_021442175.1:0-268 GCF_001605985.2 Dendrobium catenatum
GCAGTTTCTATGGCCAGTAATCCTCCGGTAATTAATTGACGGTCGCCGGCAGTTTTTGTGCCAAAATTTATTGGCTATTTTAGTCATTAGAAAATCACTGAAATCGCTTTCCATCGATTTTCCTTTCCTACGCGGTTTATTCCTATGATTTGTAAACAACTTAAAAATTTACAAACAACTAGAAAACATATCTAAATCGTCGAAAATTGTCGTCGGTAATTGGTAATTTTCCTGTCGTGAGTTATCCTAAAATGATGGCTCAAGATTT
>NW_021442176.1:0-299 GCF_001605985.2 Dendrobium catenatum
GGTTGCTGTTTTCTTCTGATTTGGGCTAGGAACTACTTGATTACAAGTATTTCCTATCAAATTGGTATCAAAGCAAGTCTTGGGACCAATCGTGGGCTGTTTTTAACAAATTTCAGCGGAAATTTGTGCCGGCAAAGAGGAAATTGCTGAAATTTTTTTTCAGATCTAGAGATCTCCTCAAAATTTCAAGCTGTAGGAGATGGCAGCTAAGAAAATGGATGCTTTGGAGGAGAGGCTTGAAGGAGAGATGAATCAAATCAATGAGACCGTGGAGGAAAGAATTTCTTCCATGGAAGGGT
>NW_021442177.1:0-374 GCF_001605985.2 Dendrobium catenatum
ACTCTCCTCTTCCCTTGGCCACCCCTCCCAAGTGACGACTCCACCATAACACCACCACGACGCCAAAACCCTTCCATGATCATGTATGGTCGATCTAGAGCTTGATCACAGATTTATGTTCAACTCTCAAAGGGAGATCGACATCATCCAATCACCATTCTTCGACGTTGGATTCTGATTCGACCACATCGTAGAGGAATACCTCGATCGTATTCTTTTCCATCTAGCGGACGTCATCGACGAACAACGACCTACGGAAGAGTGGAAGATTACTGGAAGCCCACCCGCTCCGCCAACTACGGCTCCTTCTCCGGCGACTAGCCCCCTTGGCATCACGTGTCTACTAGTGGCATCCCTAAGCTTGTTTGCAATCT
>NW_021442178.1:0-224 GCF_001605985.2 Dendrobium catenatum
TTAAGAGATGTAAAACATTGACTACAAATTATCAAAAATAAGGACAAGGCATACGATATCATTTCAGCGATGATTTTGAAAGCTAAAATTAAGAAAGAAACGCAACCAAGTTAAACAAAAAACTAAAAGAAGAGAAAAGAAAACAAAGAGAGAAAAAAAAAAAGAAAAATAACGAAAAAGGAAAAAAAAACAAAGTAAAGCAAATAGAAGATTATGCAGTTATG
>NW_021442179.1:0-260 GCF_001605985.2 Dendrobium catenatum
TAGTTAGAGGCATATCCAAACTAGAATTCTCTAAGAACCACTGATGTGATGCTTGACAATTAGGAAAACTAATCATATCTTTATTTCATTCAATCAAGGACAACACCTCCTGTAGAATTTTAGAAATTTTAATATGGACTTATTTGGACCAATTAGCACTGCCAGCTTAGGTGGGAAAACAAATGGATATGTGATTGCTGATGATTACTCTAGATTTACATGAGTTTAATTTTTATCACATAAGAATGAATTATTTAAAG
>NW_021442180.1:0-397 GCF_001605985.2 Dendrobium catenatum
AAGCTATATACAAAACATTTATACAATTTGATTCATGCAGATTTTATGGATGGTGGGAGAAAGTTAAAGTGAGAACGCATGTTTAAAAAAAAAAAAGAATTCAATCAATGAGTTTGAACGATCTTATATCATATGAATAAAAGCTCTCATGCAATGAGTTCTATTTCCTAAAAGAAATTTTGGCATAAGATCCATTAGCTTTTGTACAAATTTTATGATTTGTCGCTAAGAAAGTGATGATGCATCCCTTGAATCATGAACAGTGCTTGTCTTTCAAGAATATTTAGCCTTCACTGAGAGGATTTTGGAGAAGTTTTCTTTGTTTAGATATGACACGTCTTTACTAAACTTAGCAAATGCTTCAAACAAGATATCAAGTTACTCTTATGAAGTAGAT
>NW_021442181.1:0-202 GCF_001605985.2 Dendrobium catenatum
ACACCAAAAATCCCATGCCTCCTCATCTGGGGTGAAGGAAGAATGGAGACCCAAGGTGGTGGCTCCATTTGTGGTACTTTCTTCTCCTCCTACCCGTGTTGATTCCAAAGACAAAGGGAAAGCACCCATGGAAATTAACAACTACAAAGAATACTACCCTTCTCTTGTCAATCCCTCAACAGGTAAAACTGTTGAAGAAATG
>NW_021442182.1:0-371 GCF_001605985.2 Dendrobium catenatum
TATGGGTTGACGATTTGTTTCACACTTGACCTACACTACCAAGCTAGGAGCTCAATAAGAGGATCTCACTGTGTAGAAAGCCCCAACGATTGGGTTTTCCTATCTAGAAGCTTCAGGAGGTGAAGGCAAGCATTTCTCCATCCTTCATAATTACTAGACCAAGAGATGAGTCCAATGACTTTTAGTTTGCTCAATTTGGAGTTTTCTAGAATTCGTTATAAATTTTAGTATTTAAATAATTACTTAATTAGAAGCATTATCTTATTTTTATACCAAATCAACTCCAAACCTCTTACAATTTTTCCAAAATATCAGAAATTAATCTTAGGGATGATTATATTGATTTAAATTTTATTTGGTATTTTTAATAT
>NW_021442183.1:0-2765 GCF_001605985.2 Dendrobium catenatum
TCCAAGAGAAATAGTGTTTGTCAATCATCAAAACATATGCTATGAAAATAGATTTGCAATAATCTACCCCTTTTTTATGATGGCAAATACAAGTAGGAAAATATCCACAAAAAAAAAGTTCATTAGAATTTCAAAGTTACAAAACCAACTTTTCCTACCTTACCCTACTCCCCCTTTTGTCATCACAAAAAGAGGGTCCAGATATAAAAGAAAACACCACAACAAACAAAGACTAACAAGCAAACTATATAAAACAGGAAACAAACATAAAAAAAACACAGACTAGAAAAATGAAGGATCCTGATCATCAGATGGATGTGGTGGAGGTGGCTGCTGAAAGTAGCTGGCAAGTGTGATGAACTGAGCATTGAACCAGGCGATGTCCTGGTTATGCTGCTACTACTGGTGAGTAAGGAAATTATCTAATTGGGCTAAATCCTCAGTGCGGTGCTGCTCGTAGCGGGTAATGTCCTCAGAGTGTTGCTGCTCCTGTGCAGCAACGTAGGCGTCAAAACGAGTCTCCCAATGATCAAACCTTTCTATCAACTGATCAACTGGTGAGATCTGGTGTAGATGAATAGGATCAGGAATGGGAGCGGGAGCGGGAGCGGGAGCCTCCTCCTCCCCAGCCCCTTGACCTTCCCCATCTCCTGGGTGGAGACGAGTACTATGAAGGATAGTGAAGGAATTGTTTGAGTAGAAAGGAGGATGAAGGTCAGGATGAGCAGGATATTGGAGATTGTATTTGGTTTCAAGAATGTAGGCTATGATGTATCCTAAGGCTAGATTGGGTTTTCTCTTATGGCCTGGATCGCGAATAGTTATTAGGTGATCGATATAGCGAAAGAGTAGATCAGTGGCATTGAATTCTCTCTGGGCCATGATGTAGAAAGTAGTGAGGGAAAGTAGTGGGGTGATATGGATTTGGTCCCCGGATTTTGGAATTATGGAGGTGCGAAGGACATGTTGGATTGTCCTAGCATCTTTGACTAAAGAGCTAGTCTCTCCAACGTAAAAGGGTGTGTTGGTTTGGCGAAGGAAGTGGTTTGCCGTGGACCAATCAAGATCCAGATGTATAGCGATTAAGTGCAGCTTATCCCCAGTGGTGGATAGCTGCAAAAGCTCTCCACAGTCCTGATATGTGATTTCGACTGGGCGTCGATTCACATAGGAGGTCAGGGCTGTGAAGGTGGGGTTAATGCGCAGGCTTGCATAAAATTCATGGAGTTTGGAAGAGAAAGGGACAGCGAGGGTGAGTATGAAACATAGAGAGGTGTGGGAAAAAAGATCCATTACCGGATACGAGAGATGTGCAGGATTGATTGTCCAGGAGAGGGTGATGCCACACTCTTTGTAGCGATGGTAGGCTGAATTGAGGGTCCAGAGTCGCCCTCGAGGAACTCCCAGAAGCCTATCAAACACGTTTCCCACCAGCCATAGAAGGGAGTTAGCAAGAAAACACAAGAGGAGAAAGGGTGGAAGAAGAGAAACTATGGCTGGAATGGCCAGAATTTAAAGAAACGACCATATCGTCCTGGCCGATCGCAGAATCATCCAGACCGATATGACTCAATAATTGCGTACAAGCCAATTGGTCAAAAAGGCGGTCCGATAGTCCGGGCCGATCAGATATCGGTCAGGCCTATTAGACACAGGCGATCAGCCCGAGGAGTCAATCCGGACGACTGTTAAAAAAGCAAATCATCCGGGCCGATTAGGTGTATCGTCCAGGACGATGCATAATCATTGATCGTACCGGCCAAAGTTAAAACATTTTAAAATCTTGCCATGTGTATCGTCCAGGATGAACAGTGGATCGCCCAGGACGATTGTCCAATAATGGATCATCTGGGGCCGAATTTAAAGATTCAAACATGCTGACACGTGGATCGTCCAGTACGATCCAGTGTATCGGCCAGGACGATGCACATAAAATGCATCAGCCAGACGAAATATTCTATCAGCCAGGACTATCACGATGATTGCAACAGAGTTCGATCAAATCATCCAGGATGATATAGGATCTTCCAGGACGATGAGTTACAGCAAGTACAGAAAAAGGTCAGCAGATGGATTTTGAAGAGAATTTGTCATATCGTCCAGGACGATAAAATTATAGGCCAGGACGATGTGACTTAGAAATTGAAACTAAGGAAAGGATGGTGATGATCAAGGCCCTCAAAAATAAAACAAAATAAAAACAGTCAAAAAACACAGTAAAAGAAAAGCAAAAACAAAAGGAAAATAAAAAAATGAAAACGAATATTTTTGGATTTTAATTTTTCTATTTTTTTTTAGTTTTATGGAGGCATCATATGAGAATTTTTCAAAAAGTTAAACTTTTAAAGTTCCAAGAGATTAAGGAGTTTAATAAATCCCAATCAGAAAAATATAGAACATCTGATTCTGTTAACCCTAGATCGGACATCCTTCAGGGTACAAAATTCTTTTGGAAAATAGAGATATAACTCAGAATAACTAAATAGGATAAGAAGATCCATTCAAGACTTGTTTACAAAAAATATCTCATAATTAATAAACCAACGTAATTTTTCTCAATCATGGAAATTGAAATCAATTCTTTGAAAGCATCACATAATCAATGAGTTCTCTAAGTTTTTTTTTTTTTTTTTTTTTTTTTAGCAAAGAGAGGATAGCTTACATCTAGTGGGCTCATTTTATGCATCTTGTCACTTCGATTGGCTCTTTTGAGCATCTTTTGATTCGAATACACTTTTGTGTATATAGTTTTTTTTTTCAATTTG
>NW_021442184.1:0-220 GCF_001605985.2 Dendrobium catenatum
ACGATAGGAAGGTTGCATGCTTTGGAGGTCACCTCATTCTTGGTGCACCATTGACTCCTCAGTTTGGTCAATGTTCTGGGAGGAATTAATTTTTGACATTATGATAGTGATTAAGACTATATGTATGACTTTTCCTGTTCGACAAATAAAGGTCGAAAAGGAGTTTTTTTTTTTTGAGAAATAACATCCCGATTTACTTAACCTGGCCGAGCCGAGTCTT
>NW_021442185.1:0-399 GCF_001605985.2 Dendrobium catenatum
GAGGTAACTTTCTCATTTTAAGAATATTTATTTTTTACTAGATCAGGAACATTTTTTTATTCGTTTTTCTTTTTGCCTCCTTTCTTTTGATAATGTCAAAGGGGGAGATCATATTGTTAAATTTTTGTACTATTATCATATTTGTATCTTATTTTCAAAAAATTAAAAACAACAAAAATATTTTCATCTCTCCTATTTTTTTTAAAAGTGTTATTCTAGTGAGGGGGAGATTAGGAGAAATTATTCTTTTTGAAAATTCAAAATGAATTGTTTGCCATCATAAAAAAGGGGGAGATTGTTGCGGATCGTGGTTTATGATTTTGATGATAGCAAACATTCCTTATTTCTCTACGATTGTCTTTTATGCTAACGTTTCAGGTCCACACGATCAGACTATAA
>NW_021442186.1:0-250 GCF_001605985.2 Dendrobium catenatum
CCAAGAGAAGATATACAAAACTAACTATCAAGAGAGCTGTCTCTTGCTGAAAATGCCTACAGCAACTAAAAAGAAGCTTTGTACTAAACAGTCACATAAAAGGAAACTACGCTAGTGGAATTGCAACGGTAATAGAAAGCAGATAATAGGAAAATATTATAATAACTGATATAAAGTATAGAGTGCACCCGCTGGCTAAGATGCACCGCATCAAAAACTATGGGAGTGAGTTATGGAGCATAGGTTGCGG
>NW_021442187.1:0-261 GCF_001605985.2 Dendrobium catenatum
GTCATATATAAAAAATTATTTAATTTTAATTTTTAAAAAATTTTATTGATATGAAATAAAATAAGAAATTATTGAGATATTTATATTTATTTGATAGTAAATATTAGAAAAAAAATTAACATGAATTAAAATCGTAAGCTCATTTTGATAAAAATTTGGTCAAAAATATTCTTACACAATTTTAATTATTAATTAACCCTTTCAATTATCATGATTATTCATTTTATGAACTTAATAGTTGCAATTTTGAATTTCTTTTTA
>NW_021442188.1:0-222 GCF_001605985.2 Dendrobium catenatum
ATTAATGGTATTAAAATTGAAGTTGCTTTTACTGAATAGACTTTCGATGAATGTGATTTAGCTCAATTAAATGTGAAATGTTTGAACTGCTTTTTCTGTGCTTTAAAATCTGAGGATTACATGCGTGTCTCTGTTGACCTCATTATTTGAGCTCAATTTCCCCGGAATCGACTCTAGCACCTAGGTCTTCGTACCCTAGTGTAGACGTCGCCCATAGGATTT
>NW_021442189.1:0-312 GCF_001605985.2 Dendrobium catenatum
GACGTTTTATTCCGTCTGTATTTTTCTGTGTGAATATGAAATGTTGTGGCAGCAGAATAAATGTTCTGAAATGTTGTTATCTATATTCTGTGCAAATTTGGTGAATTATGATTTTCAGGAAAAATTGTGTAAATTCCATATACTGTCGTTATGCTGCCCGATTTTTTGGGTAATTTCTGATTTTGTCCGGATTTCTCTGAATTGATATGTTATCTGTATATGCTATGAGAAGTGAGTTATAAAGGGCCTGGATCCTATGAGATTCAGTTAGTGTATGAGAAATCTGAAATGAGCTCAATCTGAAATCTGAAA
>NW_021442190.1:0-308 GCF_001605985.2 Dendrobium catenatum
TGCATCGTTCTTCCAAGTTCAAGAAAAGTCCTTGTGCCAAGTTCAAAGTGGTCCTTGTAGTTGTTCCAAACTACAATCTTTAAGTACAAAATTCTTTTTGCATTTATTTCTTTTGATTTCAATCAAATTCTCTTATATTTTTCAAATTCATTTGAATTTAAAGCTCATTTTGTTCAAATAAGTCCACAAGTCCAAGCTCTTTTTTTTTTGTTCAAGTCCTCAGTCTTTTCAAATGAAATTTCGGCAGCCTCCCGGCGTCTCCCCCGTTTAAGGGAAAAACCAAGAGGCGACCTTCCCCTCGACGCTAC
>NW_021442191.1:0-272 GCF_001605985.2 Dendrobium catenatum
ATTTTGAGGAGACTTTTGCCCCTGTAGCTAGACTTGAATCAATTAGGATTTTGTTAGCCTTTGCTTGCTTTAAAGGTTTCAAATTGTTTCAAATGGATATGAAAAGTGCCTTTTTAAATGGTGAAATTGAAGAGGATGTCTTTGTAGAACAACCTCCAGGTTTTATAAATTCTATATATCCAAATCATGTTTTCAAGTTGAAATATGCATTATATTGATTAAAACAGGGACCTAGCGCTTGGTATGAGAGGTTAAGCACCTTCATACTTGAA
>NW_021442192.1:0-224 GCF_001605985.2 Dendrobium catenatum
AAAAGGTTTTCTAAAAATTTAAGAGTAGAAGTATAATTTTTAAATTAGCAATTCACCCCCCTCCCTCTTATTTAGCCTTGGGACATTAACTTAAGTATAACAACCTAATTCTTAGAAAACGAGTTTCAACAAGTGGTATATAAGCTTTATTTCAAAATCATAAGTTTAGACTACTTTTTGAAAAATAAGTATGGCTAATTTTAGAAACCGTAAAACATTAGAAG
>NW_021442193.1:0-361 GCF_001605985.2 Dendrobium catenatum
CAGAACAGAAAAGCCATGACTATACAAAAATCAAAAGTACAAATCAATACATATACTGATCAGACTCTGAAATATATTCCTGGACTTCCTTCCCTTTCCCAGAACCTGAAAACCACCATAAAACAATAGTGAGCTCAACAGCTCAGCAAAGCAACAAACCTCCAATCAAAACTCTCAGAATCCAAAACCAACCATATCAGACCAAAATACAATCAGAAACCGGAACAGAATCGTATCAGGAATCGGAACAGAATCAAATCAAAACTTATACTGACATATATCAAATCAGAATCAAAATCGTACAGATCAGATCACATCAGAATACAATCAGAACAGAATAAATCAACAGAGTCAGAATCGT
>NW_021442194.1:0-817 GCF_001605985.2 Dendrobium catenatum
ATCAAAATATTATGGTGAAGATAGATTACAATTTGGAGTTATAATGACTCAAAAAAATTAGCAAAATTAAAATATGGGCCATTACATAAGTAGTGTCCCATTTCAACCAAATCCTCTCAAGATTGGAATAAATAAAATTATTACAAATGGCTTCCTTTTAAAAGACCTTATGCCTATCAGAAAATCATGCTCCATCCACCAAAGTAGATTTAACTTTAGCTCCAATAACACAAAGCAAATCCACATTGAAACAACGAACAATATCTTTACAAGAAGTGACTTTTCCGGACTAATCAATCCTCTAACATTCCAAGAAGCAATATAATGTAATAACTTTAAGACTAAGAGAGGAATTTGTTGTCTTCCTAGCATTCTTAGATCTAGTAGACTTATCTAAAACAATAGATATTTGTTTGCTTACTTGATCAAACATTTTATATGTCTGTGAGGATTGAGCTTTTGGGTTAGAATGTTAAGATTCACCTCTTTGCTCCTCAAGAGAGGAGAGATCCCCATATTACAAGATCTTAAACATATTATAAAGGTTAGTATCAAGAGGTAGTTTAAAAATACTGGAAGCACTGGTGGTATTAGAAGGAGGAGAACTCTCTGACGGAGAGTTCAAATTAGGAATTATTACTTTCATTGCCGAAGAGGAGGCTTCCATAAGCTGTGTAATTGAAGAGGCTGGAGGATTATCAAAACATTTATGTTTCAGAATTTACATTCATCTTATTAAATTTTTATATACTTATATAGCAAATAATTAAATTATTTTATTTTCTTATAACATCTAAGTATCTCAAGTACATCAAAA
>NW_021442195.1:0-230 GCF_001605985.2 Dendrobium catenatum
CATGACTCACTATCTCCTCATAAAAAGCAGCCAAAACCGCCCCCTTCACGTGGGACACCCCCTCAACAGCTACGCTAAGCTCCCAAACTCTCTCTCAAACGTCGTCTTCTCATCCATCTTTCCATCTCCACCGTCCATATCCCCACCCACTTGCGTACCATCCCTTTTTATTTAATAGGAAAATAATTACATAAAAATATTTTAATTTTTTTTAATTATATATAATATTA
>NW_021442196.1:0-230 GCF_001605985.2 Dendrobium catenatum
TATGATTCGTTTTGTGTTGAAGAGGGTTTTGGTATATCTCACATTTGAAAGAGCTATGGTTTGTTTTATGATTGAAAAGATACCATGATTTGTTTTGTGCTATAAAATCACGTTTCTTGTATTTCTTTTTGTCGAAAGATTTCATGAAGTATTTTTGTGATAAGTTTTATGAATGTTTTATGAGGTTTTCTCAGTTTTACCCCACTCCAAATGTCATAGAGGCACTTGAT
>NW_021442197.1:0-253 GCF_001605985.2 Dendrobium catenatum
GAGTTATTGTCAACTATTTCAACTTTCTTTAGGAATTAAATATAGATGAGTAAGGAACTGAGAAAGAAGGAATTTGAACTTGAACTTGATATTATATGATATTTTATGTAATTCATGTATTTAATATTATTTTGATATTATAATATTTAGATTTTAATTTTATTTCATGCAATTTATCATTTGCTATTTTACATCTTGTGCAATTTTTTTCATATATATGTCAATTTGTTAATTCATATTTCAATAGAAAGTT
>NW_021442198.1:0-203 GCF_001605985.2 Dendrobium catenatum
GTAGCAGAAAATCTAATATTGGACGTTGAAACCCATTGTTGTTGTTGCAGTTACATTCCATTTTCTCTTCCTAAATTATAATCTCATATGCTTTTGTTTCCTATTGTCGCAATCCAAAAAGGTTGGTTTCTATCCTGCGTCCCATCAACAAGAACCAACACCTATCGACCATAGGAAAATCCTACAAAATAGTTCAAAGAAGC
>NW_021442199.1:0-213 GCF_001605985.2 Dendrobium catenatum
ATGTCTAAAATCATTAAACTTAAACTTTTTAAAAACAAAATTGAGATTTGATTTTCTTATATTGATTTTATAACTTTTCCTAACTTAAATAATGGATGAAAATGACCAAAATCTAGCTTCCTCTCCCTTTCCCTCTCTCCTTCCATGATAATCCTTCCAAAATAAGGGAGGTGAGATGGCTGGGGTGACTTAAGTTCTAAGGATTCTAGAATT
>NW_021442200.1:0-261 GCF_001605985.2 Dendrobium catenatum
TATCAAGAGGAAGATGAGTTAATGTTTTTAAATCTCATTTTAAATATGAATTGAGTGATCTTAGTTAAGGCAGAATTCATCAAAATTTCAACTAATAAGAGATCTTATAGGAGATGAGAAACCAAATAATTGCCTAGTAGAAGCTCACTATAGGAAATTCTATCTTTACCATCGAACTTTCCGGTGGACATTATCGTTGGACTTTCCAGCGGATATACATGTACCGGAAAAGTGGCTAACTAAATAGCAAAATATTTGCTA
>NW_021442201.1:0-259 GCF_001605985.2 Dendrobium catenatum
GAAGTTAATTGTTTATTAGGGGTCAAAGGGTGTTTTTAGTTTGAGTTGAATTATTAAAGATTTAGTATTTTATTATTTAAGTTTTAAAATATTTTTTATTATTTAACTTTATATAATCATGTTAGCTAATAACTCTAAAGTGTAGAAGCCACTAACCAACACGTCCTAAGGATCATAAATGTTATGCATTCACTACCATATATAGGATATAATGATTGCATGAAGTCCCTGAAGTTTTATTTTAATATTTTGAGTAATA
>NW_021442202.1:0-208 GCF_001605985.2 Dendrobium catenatum
CTCTCAAGTTGTCAATTCTATGGTACAATGCCATCTTTCATTGGTAATCTATTAGAGCTCGAATACTTGGATCTATCATATAACAAGTTCAATGGAGTTGGGGGGTTTGAGCTCCCCTCCTATACTATTTCACAATCTCATTTATTTTGGCTTTCTCTTGCGAATACTAACCTTACTGGAGAAATTACACCATTTATCTGCAACTTAA
>NW_021442203.1:0-308 GCF_001605985.2 Dendrobium catenatum
TAAAATTGTGTACACAATTCGACACAGCTTCAATCAGCCATGAAGAAGCATCAAAATCAGTTTCAAATTCTCATAACTAGTTCAACTCTATGTTATTTTGATGGGGTCAGATCATCATGGAGAGTTTACCAGCAACGTGGTCGCCGATCTACGGCTACGATCGAGTCGTTATATTTTTGAGTCGATGTATTTTGTTTTCATGCTTTTTATTATTTGCTTATGAGTATTTATTTTATTTCCCTTTGTACCCCTTTGTATGAGAATGGTCATCTGTAAGCCTAAGGGCAATTGTGTCATGTCAGTTAGAG
>NW_021442204.1:0-227 GCF_001605985.2 Dendrobium catenatum
AGGAAGTAGTGAAAGGTTTGCTTGTTGTAGAAGTGGATGAGAGAAAGTATGAAATGGAATTGGGTTGAGGAAAAAAGGTGCATTATCTTATAATTTATCTCGCTTTGGATTAAAATGCGAGATGGAGTTATTTTGGCAGAAGAAAAACGAGGAAAGGATTCCTCATTCGCCTTAGCAAGGAAGTTTTCTGGCATTCCTATTCGGCTTCTTCGCTAACACCTTTTGTC
>NW_021442205.1:0-259 GCF_001605985.2 Dendrobium catenatum
AATCATAATTTATTTGATTATTATTTAATTTTTAATTTCTCACATCTTTTTAGAATTGTCTATATTATAATGTTGTTTTCTGCTACTATACTAATAAAGCTATTCTCTCCTTATAAATTTTGCAATCAACTTTATAAAACACTTACCTCATCCTAAATATTTTCTCCATAATAATTTCATAATTAATTTTATACAAAATTAAAAATATTCCAAATAGATCCTAAGCTCACAACTAATAAATGATTAATTAAACAGATAA
>NW_021442206.1:0-342 GCF_001605985.2 Dendrobium catenatum
AATTAATTAATAATAATTTAAAATTCCAGAGAATTCCTAAAAACTTGGGAATCTATCCTTGGGTCAGTCATGACCTTTGGAATTGATTACAAGGAGTTTGGAGCTCAATTAGATTCAAAACATCAAAACCTCTCTAATTAAAACAATTAAATAATTCCAATAAATGATCAAAATTTTGAAAATTCATAACTAATTCAAACAAACTCCAAATCAATCAAACTTAAAGGCATTCAACTCATCTTAAGGTATAATATTTTAATAAAATACAAACTTTTCAGAAAACATTCTGAATCTAAAATTCAAAATTTAACCCTTTGATTAAAAATATTAAATGATTCAAAT
>NW_021442207.1:0-204 GCF_001605985.2 Dendrobium catenatum
GAACTAAAATGGCTTCAGAAACTTATCAGGTGAGTGTTGATCAAAACAACCAATCAAGACATAATAGTAATCTGAAACATGGTTTAAAATTGCGCAATATGAGGGTCGCCTTGAGGCCCGCCTTTGCGCAATTCTAATAAAAAATGCCTCGATGCTTATGCCTCGAGCTTTTTTATGAGGCTTGCGCCTCAACTTGGTTGAGGC
>NW_021442208.1:0-346 GCF_001605985.2 Dendrobium catenatum
TGAGATTTTGGAGCTCTCCCAGCCATTCTGGTAAAGTACCTCCAATTCCATTGAAACTCATGGTGAAATAATATAATTTTTGCAGAGGTTTATCTGATAAACATCCTTCAACTTCTAGAGACTTAGGAAGTGCAAGAGTCAGCTTATTACCACCTAAAATCAAACTTTCCAAGTTGCAAATCTTGCCCATGGAGCTTGGGATCCCACCTTCAATGCTATTATCAAAGAGATTAAGCTCTACAAGTGAAGTAAGGTTCCCAATATAATCAGGAAGAAATCCTTGCACTCTAGTATATGCCAACTGAATGTTCTCCATTTGCCTCCAGTTTCCACCAAGAAACTTAGA
>NW_021442209.1:0-643 GCF_001605985.2 Dendrobium catenatum
AGAATGGTAAGCATTAACTTAGTGGGCTCATTTTATGTCTCTTGACAATTGGTTGGCGCACTGCGCATCTTTTAATACACTTTGTGTATTCTATATTTTCAATTTTGCGACTTTGCGCATCTTTTATTTTTGGGATCATTGGCCAATTTTTTTTTAATATGCTTCCTTTCTTAAATCTTAAAAAACAAAGGAAACTTCATCTTAGTGACAAAGCGAATTGCTTGATTAAGAAAATTATGATTTAGATTCAAAAACTTGCAAAAGATTCATATGAGATAAATAAAACGTTGGGAGATAAAAAATTTTGTTTCAAAAACCAATTTAAAAGATGAAAAAGATTTTAAAACAAAAGTAGGAAAAACTATTTTAGAAAATAGAAACTGAGAGTTTAAAAAATAAATGAGTTTCCTTCCTTTGACTGTTTTAGAGAAGTCAAACACAACTTACCAAAGATTTCAAGAAAAATCAGAAAGTATATTTTTCATTTTTAGAAAAATGAGTGTGTGTGTGTTGATGAGAGAAAAAATTTCAAGAAACAAAAAGGGATAAACAAAAATGAAAAAACACAAAAATAAAAACAAAAAATATAAAAACAAAAACACTACAAAAAACACGAAAGTCTCTTAACCATTATCTCTCTCCT
>NW_021442210.1:0-11874 GCF_001605985.2 Dendrobium catenatum
ATACAAAATAAACTTATATAGCATCCAAAAATATATGTAAAAAAAGAAATAAAATAAAAGAAATAAATTTATAAAACATGATTACAATAATTCTCCATTAGTGGAAGAATATCATATCTTGACGAAAATGCTTCAGTAATCCGCTGGTAGATATTTGGATGATGAAGCTGCAACTTCTCATCTTTAACTGTCAGTCAGGGGGATGTTCATTCCATCTAACCAAGAATCGTTGGTGCACTCCATATCTTGTTTGAGTTAGTATGTATTTCCACAACATCATCAGGAATAGTAAGGGGAAAAGCCCCACTAAACTCTATTCTTCTAGCAGCACCTTTTAATATCTTTTCAATAATGGTAGGATTTTTTTTTTTCCAAAATAAGTCTTTAAATGATATGTGATTGACTCAACTCTTTCAAAAACCTCAATATCTTTTAATAGAATACTGCAAATCAAAGTATCATTGTCATGAAAAATAATGGATGATAAACCTTTACTTAACACAGTTAGATTCATCAATTCAAGTTCTTCATCCTTTATAATAAGCTTCATGTTCTCTTTAATATTTTGATGAGCTATAAATATTTTATCAACAGCTTCCTCCATGGCCATTGTATCCAATTTGAGTTCTTTTTGCTTCCTCACATCCTCTTCTTTTATGTTTACATCATTTAACAGCTTTTTGTAGCATACAAGTTGATCAACATATTGCAACGTCGCCTCATCTGATCGCCTTTCAAGAATAACAAGTTCTCCATTGCGCCTTTCATGATCATGCATCTCTTTCTCAGTCTGTGTTTACACCTCACTCTTTCTTTTAATACTTCATTTCTCACATGCTACCAACCTATCCAAGACTTCAACTGTCTGTTGTTTGAGTGTCAAATTTATCTACAATATCATCGGTTGGATTAATAATAAATGAGCATCTTGAAAAGCATAGCTTGACTGCATTTTCATTTCCCAGAAAATTATGAACTAAATCTGGATAAATTGAAGAACCAACTTCATCAATATGTGTACTTTAAAGTGAGTTTTGCAGATAGTTAGAATATGCCTGTTGGAATATAGTTTTCACCTTATTGGATTAGGCATTTTTTTAAAAATAGATTTGCCTTTTGGATTTAGTGCAGCTAGGGTATTAATCATTTCTTTCATTTGTTGTTGTAGGTTAACAATATGTTGCATAAACATATATTGCAATCCGCTTATTGATTATTTTGACTACTTATTTTTTTAATAGAAAGGAAGACTCGCCAGACAATGTAAATCTCTGATGCCAAAGTAATGCAATCTAAAAATATTTAAATTCAATAAAAGACTTCCTTCCATAAAATATATACAAACAAAACCTTAGAATACAACCACTGTAAACTCACATTAAACATGACACAATAAGTCCTTACAACTTATAATAAAACATGACACAACAACACTTAGACAATAGACATTCAATAAATAAGACACAACAATTCCTTAGAACTTAAAATAAAACATGACACATTGATGCATTACAACTTATCAAGTTTTGAGAAGAAAGGTGAAAGTAGGAATGCAAGTAGGAGAACACAAGAAATGCAATTGACACTGCCACCTTTCAATATAACATTAACATACACAAATATTAGAAACTTAGTAGGAATCAAAACATAGAAAATTGATAAAAACGCACACAAAATAACCAAACAACTAAATTAAAATACCCTCAAAACAACCTTATAAGGTCACCTCACATGTAAATCGTGAAAATAGAGAATGGTACTCAAAGGAAATAAATCAAGCAAGTGGTTCACCATAGAAATTATGATCAATCTCAAGTTGGCATGCCTCCGGCAAATACCAACAAATGGGGCACAACAACACCTTACACTCACAATATTTGGAGAAGAAAGATACAAGTGGAAGGGAAACCATGAAGATAAGATTAGATAGAAGATCAAGATGATAGAATAGAAAAAAAAGGTAGAAGTAGATAGTTTTTAAGATAAATAACCCGCATGTTTTAGTGTGATTGCACCAACAACAATGACAACCAACCTCTTCCAGCAACAAAATCAACCTATGTATATAAGAGAAGAAAGTGAGAAATTATCATAAATTGCTCACTTAATTATGCCACCCAAAAAGAAAATAGAAACCTCTCATGTTAACCCATTTAATGAGTTAATGCACTAAGTATAGGAAAACCACAAGGTGAAAAACTAACAGCAGCAATAGGGAGAAACATGATAGTGGCATGGGAAAAAATAACCACCATAGGAAAAGCCATCAGTAGGAAGAACGGGATTACATGGGAAAAAAAAACCAGCATAGTGAAAGCCAACATTAGGGAAAATTGGACAACATCATGGGGAGAAATAACCATCATAGGAAAATAGTTAGGCCAAGCCTAATAAGCAAAACAGGTGAAAATAAATACCCAATTAACCACCAAAAGAGCTAGATCAACACAAGTGGAAATCAAAGGAGTGAAACTTCCTATGATAAGCATATTCATGGGTTATTTTACATCAAAGGGCCATGCAAAAATAAACTTATATAGCATCCAAAAATATAAGAAAAAAAATAAAAGATATAAAATGATAAAACATGATTCCATAAATTCTTCCCTAGTGGAATAATCTTATCTCATGATGAAAATGCTTCAGTCATCCGCTAGTAGATATCATGATGACGAAGCTACAACTCCTCATCTTTAACTGTTAGTAAGGGGGATGTCCATTCCATCTAACCAAGAGTCGTCGGTGCACTCTATGTCTTGTTCGAGTAGTACAAATATTCACAACATCATCGGAAATACTAAGGTGAAAAGTCCCACACAATTGTATATTTTTAGCAGCACATGTTAATATCTTCTCAATAATGGAAGGATTTTTCTCAGAATAATGCTTTACATGATATGTGATTGAACCAACTATTTTAAAAAGCTTTACATCTTTTGATAGAATACTGCTTACAAAAGTATCATTGTCATGAAAATTAATGGATGATAAAATTTTAATTAACGCTATTAGATTCATCAACTCAAGTTGTTCATCCTCTAGAAGGTGCATGTTCCCCTCAATATTTTGATGAGCTATAAAGGTTTTTCTCTCGAATTAATGCACATGAGAAGTAGAGGCAAAATTAACATGTAAATTAGAATCCTTGTTATTAGTATCAGAACCAATTTCAACTAAGCTGTTATTAGTAGAACAGATTAATTGAAAAACTAGTAAGCATATTATTATGCTCAACAACCATAACATCTATTTGATCCTCTCAATGGGTTTCCACTCTTTGCTAGTCCTCACTACTAGTTTTGGTAGAGGCTAAATAATTAGTGTCAATAGTACCAGACTGAGGACCCCCCTTCCCTTTGACCTTAAGTTATTGACTAGATGGATTGTCACTCGCCTTCAACAATGAGAGAGCCAAAAATTCATAATCAGGATTATCGCTTTGAGAGTTATGCCCCTCAACCAATTCTTGCACAGGGTTAGAATTCATGATATTTTCCCCTTTTAGATCTTTAGCTTCTTCCTTAGGCTTGCGTAAATGAGGATGTAATTTAAAACATTCAGAGTTACCATGACCATGCTTTTTATAAAAACCACAAAATATTGGAAAATTTTCAAATTTGACTTTTCGTTGATAACCATTGAGCTCGGAGCCAATCCATATTTCCTTGGGATATTTCTTGTAAATATCCATTTCAACCATTACCTGTGCGGCTGATGGCTTGGAATTCAAAGCAGTAGCTTGGTTTGTCTGTAAAGGTCTACCAAAGATAGAAGCTAAAGAAAAAAAGGATTTAGGAATTTAATAGCCTTAGATTTTGAAAAGAAATCCAAACAGGTGCTATAGGCAATTCCTCTCTAACATTAAAATCAGGCATCCATTTAAGAAGACACATTTGGTAACCATAAATGTAGTAAGATCTTCTCAAAAAAATATGGCTATAATCTAAATCATTTCAAAGTTGTATATCAACATGTCATTGATCCATCAATCCAGTAAAAAATGTTCCAAAAAGTTTGAGGTTCACAATATGCTTCAGAATAATATTAATGACCACGTTTGGTCGACGTAAAATAAATTTCCCCACAAGTGTAAAGGCAAAAGAAGCGACAAGATGAGAAATAACTTTATCGTCAAGCAATAAACTTGGTAAACCCTTAAAAGAACTATGAATGAAATCAATCTTAGAACCAGATGATAAAATACCATCCACAAGAAGCTCCTTAAAAGATCGATACTTGCCTTCCCCATTCACAGTGAGCCAAGGGTTCGATGACGATGGCGTCTTCATCACCCAAAACAACCAAAAATGTAAAAGGAAACAACAAAATTTCTTGGACAAACAGAAAAAAGATTGAGAATGGTGTAAAACAAAACAAAACCAACCACAAAATATGATCCATGATTAAGAAAATAAATCCTCAAACAGGAGCCCTAGAATCACCTTAGAATCTCTAGAGAGCTAAGAGATGTTGTGCGAGTGAGGTGGCAATTGAGGTTTGGTGAAGTTTATATGAGCTTCTATGTGTCAATTTAAAATTTGACCTATTTTTTGACCTTTTGAATTGCATTAGGTTTTTCAATTTTATATTTTTTATAAATACTAGATCCAAATATGAGTAAAATTCCTCTAAGGTTTTTTTAATTTAGAGTTTTCTATAATTATTTATATATTTTATGATTTTAGTGCATTTTTTGTATTATGTTAGATCAAATGTTAAGTTTTGGATTTATAGTGAATTGTGAAGATTTTACTTTTTTCAAAAATTCTAGACCGGGATATAAGTCTCATGCCTTTGAGTTTGCTCAATTCAAATTTTATATAATTATTTATGAATTTCGGAAGTTTGACGATTTAATGGAATTATTTAATTATTTAATTAGGGTAATTTTCTTATTTTTGTACCAAATAAGCTCCAAACCTCTTGAAATCTTCTACAAATGTTAGGAATGACTCATAGGAATGATTTGAAGTATTTTAATTTTATTTGGTGTTTTTTACTATTTTTAATAATTTATTTTAATTAATTCATAGATTTTTTTATTATTAAATTTGATTTTAGTTAATTTTAAGGGAATTTTATTTTTCCATATTAAGCTTTTAACTCAAGTATTTTTACACTTTAAATTTAACTTTAGAATTTATTATTAATTTTCAATGTTCCTAAGTCATTTATGTACATCAATTTTGGTTTCGCTAAATGACAAAAAAATTTACCTCCAAATTTAGTGAAATTTGAAACATAGTTACGTGTTTATATTTGTTTTAAACTCACTAAATTTGGGCTCATCAATGCACACCTAGGTTTCAAAATCAATTACTAAAACTAAGTGCATCAATAAATTTTTCACAAAAAAATGATAAAAATATTTTATGTATTTAGAGCGTTTTGAATTTTCAATGTTATGCATCCAAAATAGAAACTTGAACTTAAAAATTAAAATCATAAAAATCCAGAGCTTACCTTGACTTAATAAAGTTATGGTAGGTGAATAAAACTCTCAAGAATCTACCATCCAAATTTTTGTTTAATTTTATATGACTTACGGATGTTTTAAGCATTTAAATTGATTAAATAATTCATTTCAAATGCTCGCACCATAATTACCAATCTTTGGTAATTATTGGTAATGCGGCGCCATGCTGCCATAGCTTTGAATACGTGACAGGGTTTGAGTGGATGACTTAACCACATCAGTAATAGATCCTACTAGTGGAGCTGACCGTGGAGGAACAGATGTTCCAAATTTGGACACATATGCTTTACGATCTTAGAATTTACACATGTTTAAAACTCATAGCCATTGTACATGATTCTATTGATCTGTTCCATATGATTGGCTAAAGAAAAGACTCAGATTAGACCAATTAGGTTGTTTAAATTAAAATTATAACATCAAATTCTCATAGCTTTCAATCCAACTGTCTAAGTTTTACAAAATTTGAAACATAAGCTCTAAATACCATAATCTTTTAATGGATGGAGTTGGGGGGATCTATGCATTGAATCGATTAGGTAAATTTGATTTGAAATTTGAAATTTAACTATGAATATTTCAATAACTAGTGGGTAGATTTGCAAGAACATAGACTTTGTGAATTTCTTGAGAGACCCTCTTCAGCTTCTTAGTACGCTCCAAAAATTGGTTTGTACAAGATTAAAAGATAGATCTAAATTATCCTTTTCTCTCTGCTTCTCATTCCATCTCTTGATGGTTTGGGGTTTTCTTAAACTGTGGAACGTAGGGGGAAGCTATGAAGGAGCTTGGGGACTTAAATTAAGGCTATTGAATGTTTTTGATCAACCATTTCTATAAATAAAGGGTGGGTATTTATAGGAGAGAGAATAATGGCTAATATATTTCAACCTAAGCCATGACCCATCCCAAAACAAATTTTAAGCTAACTAATGGGAGCTCAAGGAACATTATAGAGAGTTTTGAAGTCTATGGTTGGTTAATGGAGAAGTCATTGCTTAAACAATCATTTGAGATATATTATTTTGGAGGTTATTACCACATTGGTAACCCATGTGTCTTAAGCTTAATATGAGCTACATGGAGAAGGTTCTAGACTCTATGCAAGTCATTAGTTTAGTTTAATTTTGGCTGGATCTTAAAAAGGGCCAATAAAATGGGTTTTGGAGAGCTTGGTTTAAGCTAATGGATCAACCAGGTCAAACTATCAGTTAGAATTGATCAGTTATATGCATTGGATCTATAAACATCAGTTTGAACAACTTAAGGAATTTAATTTAGTAAGGATTTGATTTTGGCTAACGAAAATCATTTTTGGTCCACTTGGTTCATCCCAAATGGCTAAAATAGGTGGTCTCTTGGGCTGAAGATTTTTTTTTATGACTCATTGAGATCCAATAAGCTTTCACCACTAGATTTGTTTAATGGTTGGTAAAAATTAGGAGTTTAAAATTTTTGAAGAGTATAAGGTGAGTTTTTATCTACTATAGTTGACTTGGTTAGCAAGGTTTGACCAAGGGTTAGTGATGGGTCAAATTCATTCAAAATGATTTTTTGGACATGTTGGACATGGACCCATGCAATGGAAGGCCATTTAGTTCAAAATGCATATTTAAGATCTAAAGGGGAAATTTGGTCAATTAGGCTTGACTGAGGGTTGAAACTTGGTTCAATGCATTGTAAATTATTTATAGAATTTTCTAAAGGTGGTCACAAAGTTTGGTGGGTTCTTCATATAGGTAATGTAGTTTAAAAGGGATGCAATAAGTGTCCCACTATAATACCCAAAGTTTGTTAAAAGTAAGCAGGAATATTTCTCAATAAAATCATCCATTATTTTTTTTTCATATATGAAAAATGTCTAATTATTTTATTAGCTTTTAATTTTAATTTTGATCCTTATAGTATAATTATCTGTATTCATGTAAAAGGCATGTTATCATTTAAATGAGTTTGTTTTAAACACTTAATTAAAAGTATTAGCTGTAATAATACTTAGCATTAATTTAAATAAATGATTTAATTGCTAAAGAAAATAATCCATTTTTTCCTATTTACTGTTACTTTAGCATATCCACTTATCTTGACATGCATGGGCTGGATGGAGATCAGACGGCTAGAATGTTAGTGGAATTGTAATGGAGAATGCACTATCTTATAATAATATTATATATTACGGTAAAGCACTAGTAGACCTATAAGTCCCCTTCATTACTTTTATTTTCCCATCACCTGGAATTGAAGCAGCGGGCAAGCAAGCTGAGTAATAGTAGAGGATTCGGCTGCTAGAAGTTGGAGAAACCAAGTGCTAATCTACGATTAGTATTGGAGAAGCTGCAGTTCAAGAATGCATAAACTGTGGATTTCTGTCACTCTTTTTGAATGGTGAATGTTGAAATCATTGAGAATAATGGAGGAAAAGCTAAATGCATGTAAAGGTATTGTTGTTTGCTGAACGTAAGTAATAGTTACTGCTGCGATTTGCTGAAATAAAGGGGTTGTTGAAATTGGTTTGCTAATTGTATTACAGTAAAGGTGTTGTGTTGAATGAGGAAGTTTAGTGAAGAAGAAAGAATCGGGATACCGAGGTGAGATACCCAAACAAGATTATAAGAATTAGTAAATGTTTTATTATTGCACTTCTTCTTGATCATGTTTATAATCACATGTATTCTAGTTGATTTTTGTTATTTTGTATGAATATGATTGTTTATGTATGAAATTGTTTATGTAAAGAATAATCTTTAGCAATGTGAATGATTTCATAAGAATAAAAGGGTACATATTCATAAACTAGTGAAGTGCACCAAAAACAACCCTAAAGGGCACAAAGTACACCTAAAGTGCACTAAAATCGCACACAAAGTGCACCTAAAGCGCAAGTAAAGCGCAACTAAAGTACACGTAAAGGGCACTTATAGGGCCAAAAGCGCACCTAAAGGGCACTTATAGGGCACCTAAAGGGCAGCTCAAGGGCAGTAAAAGGGCACTTAAAGGGCACCTAAAAGGCCGTTAAAGAGCAAAAAAAGAGCAGATAAAGCGCAACCCTGTCATTAAAAGCATATGTCATTAGCTTTAAAAAGGATGACTATATGAAAAGTGAAATAAGTTATATATGGGGGATAGGCCCGCACAAGTAAAGGCGAAAGACCTGATGAGGTAAGCCTACACTCTTAATTCTAGAAGTTGAGAAATTTGACTCAACCCTGAATGAGAGAACAACTTCCATTCTAAAAGTTGGGAAGTTAGACCTAACTTTGAATTGGAAAGTTGAAATGGTGCAAAAGCTTATAGCCATTCTATAACTTATTTAAAGATGTGGAATAGTTTTGGTAAGATAAATAATACTGCTAGGCACTTTCAGGCTCAATATGACATTTCAATATGTGTTTTAATTAAGTTAGCATAGTTATGGTATTTATTAATGGTTAATTATTATTTCTTATAACTTACTTGTGTATTTCATTCACCTTTCTCCAAAAGAAAAGGAAATCCAATTTCTATACAAAGGAAATTCAAGTTCATCTTTCTCCAAGTGAAAGTTCATCTCTTTTCTTTTCCCTAAAGGAAAGTTTAATTTATCTTTCTCCAAATGAAAGCAAATTCAAATCTTAGTACCAAATTTTAAGTGTATACATCCCCAAATAGGAGTCTTCTCATCAATTTCTGAGTTTAGGTAGAATTCAAACCTTCAAAGGTCTCTCCTAGCTCATTCCTTTAGATCTTGTTCTACCCAAATTGAACATCATAGATCTACCCAAATTTAGACTTTTTAGTGGTTGTCAAAATACCCCTTAGTCTTCCCAAATGTTAAGATTTATCTAGCCAAAATAGATAATCTTATACCAAATACCTTTATGGTTTAAGTAGTAGTCAAATTACTCTTAGCCTTAGTCCTCTTGAGTTTTATCTTACCAAAATAAGATGAACTCTACCCCTAGGTTGTTGCCAAAATACCTCTTAGAACTTTCCAATAGGTGCCAAATGCCTTTTGACCTTTAGGAAATAACAAATGTTCCTAACTCTTCTCAAATGATTATTACATGATCTATGAGAATTGTTTGATTATAGAATTTTTTGTGGATTTTTGGTTATGTAATGAGTATGTGAAAATTGTGTAATCATGCAATTATTGGGTGATTTGATGATTATTATACGATTTCATATTTGGATGACCATTGTATAATTACGTGAGCATAGTATGGTTGGACACTTATTGCATCAGATATATATATCGTGTAGGAACTATTCTGCAAGCACTTAGACTGGGTAGATGTGACATTTATCCTCTTCTGATCACCTCGTGCTTATGTACCGAGTGGTCATTGAGTGTTCTTTGTCCTCTTTTGATCACCTCGTGCTTATGCACTAAGTGGTCCGTGAGTGTTCTTTGTCCTCTTATGATCACCTAGTCTTATGCACCGGGTGGTCGTTGAGTGTTCTTTGTCCTCTTTTGATCACCTCGTGCTTATGCAATGAGTGGTCGTTTAGTGTTCTTTGTCATCTTCTGATCACCTCGTGCTTATGCACCGAGTGGTGGTTGAGTGTCCTTTGTCATCTTCTGATCACCTCAGGCTTATGTACTAGGTAGTCGTTGAGTGTTCTTTGTCCTTTTCTGTTCACCTTAGGCTTATGCACCGAGTGCTCATTGAGTGTTCCTTGTCCTCTCCATATCACCTCGGCATATGAGCTCAATAATTGTGAGTGTTCTTTCATCTTTTGTGCCACTTTTACAAATATGGTCAGACATATTAAATTTTGGGAAGCTCTTTATTCATTGTTGCGAATATGATCAGGTGTGTATTGAACTGTTCAAATTCGCCATTGCGAATACGATCAGGCGAATGTAGAACTCCCCTTTTCTGGTTGGGTTCTCGACAGAGTCCTAGGAGGCATACTAACCACTTCTTTATTCCCCTTATTTCCCTTTTCCTATTAGGGAGTTGTTGAGTTCTTTGTCCTCTTCGTATCACCTCGGAATATGCACCGGGTGTTCGTCGAGTATTCCTATCCTTTTCGTATCACCTCGGCATATGCACCTGGTGATCTTCGAGTGTTTCTGTCCTCTTCGTATCACCTTGGCATATACACCGGTTAATCATAGTGTTCCCTGTCCTCTTCATATCACCTCGGCATATGTGTCGGGTGATCATAGAGTGTTCCTGTCCTCTTTGTATCAACTTGATAGATGTGCTGGATGATCGTCGAGTGTTACTATCCTCTTCGTATTAGCTCGGCAGATGCGCCGGGTGATCATCGACTGTTTCCTTTTTCTCTTCGTATCACCTTGGCAGATGCGTCAGATGATTATCAAGTTTTACTGTCCTCTTCGTTTCATCTCAGCAGTTGTGCCAAGTGATTGTCGAGTGTTTCCTTGTCCTCTTTGCATCACCTCGATAGATGCACCGGGTGATCATCGAGTGTTTCCTTGTCCTCTTCACATCACGTTGGCAGATGCGCCAGGTGATTGTCGAGTATTCATGCCCTCTTCGTATCACCTCAGTAGATGCGCCGGGTTATCATCGAGTGTTTCTCTGTCCTCTTCGTATCACCTCGGTAGATGTGCTAAGTGATTGTCGAGTGTTTTTGTCCTCTTTGTTTCATCTTGGTAGATACGAGTCGTGGTTGTCGAGTGTTCTTGTCCTCTTCTTATCTCCTCAGTATATGCTCTGGGTGATTGTCAAGTATTCATGTCCTCTTCGTATCACCTTGGAAGAAGCGTTGGGTGATCGTCGGGTATTTCCTTTTCCTCTTTGTATCACCTCAGCATATGTGCCAGGTGATTGTTGAGTGTTCATGTCCTCTTCGTTTCATCTCGACAGATGCGCGAGGTGATCGTCGAGTGTTCTTGTTCTCTTCGTATCACATCGGCATATGCACTGGGTGATCGTCGAGTGTCCCTTATCCTTTGTCACCATCGACCTCCAGTCGTGTGGTTTTTGGCTTTTCGAGCAATTTTTGACTTTTTGAGTGGTTGTCGAGCCATTCCTTCTAGTTATTGAGTTTTCCTAGTGGTTGTTCACTTCCCTAGTGGTAGTTGAGTTTGCCCAGAGGTTGTTGATTTTCTGAGCGGTTGTTCACTTCCCTTGTGGTTGTTGAGTTATTTTCCTTTATCTTTCTGACTATTTCGATCCGGTCAGGTGAGTTTCGAGTAGTCCTTGTTCCTCGTTTCGATTTGGTCAGGAAAATGTTGGGTTTCTCTCTCTTCTGTCCAACCATGCTTGCATGATTGTGTGAGCATTGCATGTTTGCGTGGTTGATTGAATGAGTGTGTGGTCATTGCATAATTGTGTGTTTGAGAGGTGATCATTATATATTGGATTGCTCATTGCGTGATTATATAACTTTGGTGTGACCATTAAATAATTGATTGGTTATTGTATAAGTGTGTGGTCATG
>NW_021442211.1:0-259 GCF_001605985.2 Dendrobium catenatum
ATTTCACACCTAATAATTTTTCGTTGCGACGAGTGAAGGGGCAAGAGAGAGAGAGGGAGGGAATGTTTATGTTTTAGTAAAAGAAGTGTGAAAAAAAAAATTAAAAAAATGTGATAGGCTTCATAGATGAAAAATTTATTCATAAAAAATATGAATTTAATGAATTTTAAATATGTTCAATTTATGTTAAAATATATTTCAAAAAAATTGTTACTAGAATTTAATTATTATGTATTTTTAAATAAATATAGTATATGAA
>NW_021442212.1:0-401 GCF_001605985.2 Dendrobium catenatum
CAAGATGGTATTGAATTGTGTAGAAGATCCAAAGTTTACTCTTATTATAAATGGAAGAAATTCAAATTGGATTCAAGCGAAGAGTGGCTTTATACAAGGATGTCCATTATCAGCAATTCTTTTCATTCTATGTGCCCAACTTCTCTCTAATGCTTTTACTCAAAGCTCTTGTGGAATTAAGATCAATTCCAATGGCCCGAGAATATCACATTTATTATATGCTGATGATGTGATAATGTTTTCTGAAACTAACAAAAATGCAGTGAAAAACTTATATAACTTTTGCAATTGGACAGGACAACGTGTTAATTTGAATAAATCTGCCATGTTGTTTGGGAATCATGTTTGTAGAAGAAAGAAGAAGTCCATTGCAAGGATTATGGGATTCAAAACTGTGAAAG
>NW_021442213.1:0-304 GCF_001605985.2 Dendrobium catenatum
AAAGAAAACGTGATCGTGTAGTGCGTTTTTGCTCCTTTTTAAATTAAAATTATATTCTGCTCCTCTTAAATCTGTCTTGAAACTTGATCCTTTTAAAAATTTGCCCTTATTCTATGCGGATGCATAATGTCATCCGGAGACCAATCAGAACGCGCCACATCACCCATTAGCAGTGTACTGCGGCTCAATACCGCTCGGTACCGCTGATGTGGATGCACCTGATTCGCCTCCGGACGTATAGCTCTTTTCGGCCTCCGCCCGGAATAATTTTTCCTAAAATAGAAGTCTTAAGAGGGAAAATACT
>NW_021442214.1:0-291 GCF_001605985.2 Dendrobium catenatum
TGCATTCAACACGGCCATCATCGGGGTGTTCGGGGGTAATTTCTTTTTATGGATTGAACCTTGTCAACTCTGTCGGACTGTCGACAGAGGATCGGGTTTTGTAGGCTTTGAGCCTTTATTAGTGAATTCATATTATTGTAGGCCTTTATTGCCTAATATGAATGTTTTAAAGCAAATATATCGGTCGTCACAACCTTATATTTGCTTAATGGTTCGAACCCCGTCGACTTCTATTGATCCGTACAGAAGGATCGATTTCGAACCTGAATTCACTTGTCAACCCACGCAGCA
>NW_021442215.1:0-262 GCF_001605985.2 Dendrobium catenatum
ATAAGGTTACGATCAAGAATAAGTATCCGCTACCACGGATTGATGACTTATTTGATCAACTTTCTAGCTCTTCTGTATTTTCAAAGATTGATTTGAGATCTGGATATTATCAAGTGAAGTTAAAGGAAGCTGATGTGTTGAAGACAGCTTTCAGTACTCGGTATGGGCACTACGAGTTTTTGGTTATGCCTTTTGGGGTAACCAATGCACCAGCTATTTTCATGAATTTGATGAACAGAGTGTTCAAGAAGTATCTGGATCA
>NW_021442216.1:0-277 GCF_001605985.2 Dendrobium catenatum
AAAGAGTTTGGAATTGATTTTAGTTGAAATGGGCATTTGAAATCCCATAGGGGTATTTTGGTCAGTCTTGACCCATTGATCAACTAGGGTCAAAAATGGGTCTGAAAAATGCAGTTTACTGCTCAATGGGTTACAATCAAGGGTTTGGAAGTGATTGGAGGCTTTGATAAGGACTCCAAGATCAAAACCTCCAAAGTGTTAAGTCCAATGGCATAGGCTGTAAATATTTGAAAATTTTATAGCCTTTGGATTTTAATTCAGATTCTAGGGTTAGAGA
>NW_021442217.1:0-284 GCF_001605985.2 Dendrobium catenatum
ACCATACGATAAACAGAGACGACATCCGATCGTCCAGTCCATCGTCCTGTACGAATAGTATCTAGTTGAATCATACCGTACGATATTATATCGTACAGTATGAATTGTTTTTATGCTGTTCGTACATCTTCGTACCAGGATGACGGCTGTTTATGAAGATCGTAATGTATGATGTTGAATCGTACTGTACGAACAGTAACGGCTACTTTTGAATTTAGAGGTTTTTGGAGTCTTTTTTAGATATCATTCAAGTTCTTTTTGAGTAAGATTGACAGAGGGGGTGA
>NW_021442218.1:0-247 GCF_001605985.2 Dendrobium catenatum
CCCCTTACCTTGTTTTCACCTTTTTAGGTGATCCTTAATGTTGGTTCTATCCTAGGCTCTACCCTTATCAAAGGGTAAGGCCAGGAGAAGACCATACTACCAATTCACCATTTTGGTGAATCTTGGCATGTGCACTGCTGCTTTCTCTTTTTTTCTAGGCTCTGCCCCCGCTATGGGGCAAGACCAGGAGAAGAATTTTCTTCTTTTTTTCACCATACTCCTGATATTTCTTCACTCATGATTTTCA
>NW_021442219.1:0-261 GCF_001605985.2 Dendrobium catenatum
CCTGTTTTATTTGCATAAACTGCGAGGAATGGTACCGATTGAGGGAACAAAAGGACAAGGAGCTAAAGGCGTCAGTCGCCTCTATCCAACCGGGTAGAGGTGCTACGGGCGGAACCACCGGGTCGTAGCCCCCGGTGACTGTAAGTATTTCTAAACTTAGAAAACCTTTAGGGGCCCCTTGATGTGGTGTGCGTGAACCCTTCCTTTAGGTCCATATAGTAACTTCAATTTTATTAGGTTTACTTTTGTTTGCTCTTAGAT
>NW_021442220.1:0-220 GCF_001605985.2 Dendrobium catenatum
AAGTTGTGCAAAATCCCGGCATTTCCCGAATATCTGACAGAATTCCGACGTCTTCAGGCGGCGGAAAGAACTCCGGCGGTGGTCGAGGAGGAGCTGATTCTCCTCCTTCTCCTCTCTCTTCTCACCTGTTACTTTCTTCTTGCTCTAGTCCCCTCTTATGAGGAATGAGGGCTATATTTATAGTTTTTTTTTTTGGAGTGGCGTGACTTGTAAATAGGTG
>NW_021442221.1:0-287 GCF_001605985.2 Dendrobium catenatum
GATTGACCCGGACCCGCTTCCGGATTCGGGTCTGAAAAATCGAACAGTTTGAAAAAAGGGTAGGGTTCGAGTCGGGTCGAACAATGCCTAGTCAGTTTCAGGTTGGACCCGAACCCGACTCGTGACCCGATTTTCAGGTCGAACAATGCCGAGTCAATTTCGGATTAGACCCGAACCCGACCCGTGACCCGATTTTGACAACCCTAATCAAAACATAAAAAATAGGATTGCCATGATATAGAAATTATTAAAAAAAAAACCTTGTTTTTAGCAATATGACTGATGTG
>NW_021442222.1:0-421 GCF_001605985.2 Dendrobium catenatum
CTCCCCCTTTTTGATGATGTCAAATAATTTGTTGCAATAAGAAAGAAAAACATTTCTTTTTTTTTTAATTTTTTTTTAATTAAACACGGGAAAAAAATACTAAAAGCAAGTACGAAATAAAAGGAAAATACTAAAGCAAGTACGAAACAAAAGGAATGCATTTAGATAACAGGCATTACAACAAACTTCTCCCCCTTTTGACAGCACAACAAGGAGGAGAAACTAAAAGAAAAAAAGTAAAAGAAGAAAAAACTACAATGCAAACACAGAAAATCTAGTCAGACGGGTCCTGATCAGTTGGTGGTGGAGGTGGATTTGGCTGAAAATATTGAAATAGAGCATCGAAGCGGTGATCAATTGCAGTGAAACCATTGCATATCAGTCTCGAGACTAGTCTGCAGCTGGTCGAAGCGGGCGACTA
>NW_021442223.1:0-363 GCF_001605985.2 Dendrobium catenatum
AGATTTCGTTATCTTTCTATTTACTTTCTCCCATGGTTACATGATTTTCTTTACATACCTCAATTTATTCATTGTCATTTTCATTTTGTCCAAGGTTCTCCCATCCATTTTCATGTTGGTCCAAATCGATGTCCGCGAAGAGATGGTCACGGCATCTATCTACTTCAACAATTTGATATCCAAATAATAGTGGCTTCTTCTCTTGTTGGATAGTTCTACTCTTTTATTCCTTTCATCTTTTTGTCATTTGATCTTCGTGACTCTTGAAAGAATAGCCAAGGAGAGAGTGGAAGAGAGCATTCAACCAAATTCAATATATAGCAGACTCTTACTTTTGAACTCAAGTGAAGCCTCTCGCTCCAG
>NW_021442224.1:0-207 GCF_001605985.2 Dendrobium catenatum
GAAACCCTTTGCATGCTTCTTTTCAGCATCCACCATCATTAAAACTTGAACCAAATGTCTAATGCTTGTAATGGCATATAAGGTCTAGCGCTGCCCCCTAGCGGGATTTGACAAAATTTTATTGTGAGAGCAAAAGCGTAGTAAAAGCACAGCAAAAGCGCAGTAAAAGCGCAGCAAAAATGCAGTGACAATGGTAGAGAGATCGAT
>NW_021442225.1:0-1156 GCF_001605985.2 Dendrobium catenatum
ATTTATAATGCAAATAAACTCAAGATCACATAGACAATGATTGAGTCTATCTTTAATTTAAATTTCAATGTATTCTTTACCTTTCTTGAGTTAATTCATGTATTTGTTGGATCCCAAGCTATGTAACCTTGCATTCACATACTTAGGGGAAGTGATTTGGTGAGTTAGAGAAATTTCTAGTTTTTGACCTAATCGTACATGATGATTTCAATCATACTGGACAATAAGTTAAAAATAAAAAAACCTTAATTAGGGTATCCATATTAATTAAGAGTGATTAAAATAATCATAGTATATGATCCATATCGTATAGGACGATTAGGTCATGTTATGAAAAATAGTCGGCAATCACAATTTCTATAATATTTTAATTTTAAATTTGTTTTTTCTAATCATACATGACAATATGCATCATCTTGAATGATTTATGAATATTATGCCTAAATTTATCCTATGATTAGGATACTAATTATGGATAGATTACTCGATCAGATCACATAGGATGATCTACTTAGATCATACTGAACGATAAATTATATTTCATTAGATGATCCTCTATCATCTAAGATGAAAACCATAATTTTCATGTAATCATCCAGGATATCGTACTGGACATACCGAGAGGTTTGTGGGATGATATGTAGATCACCACCAATCAGCCCATGTTGTACTAGACAATCAATATAGTATCTTAAACTAATCGTCCTAGATGATCATAAAAATGTATTGGATGATATCACTACAAGAAAATAGTGTATTACTGGTGGGCAAACTCTGCTAGAAAATGCCTAAAATCTGTTGGAAATAATCATTTCTGGTGGAAAATTATTCGACAGTAAAACACACATCGAAAACATGTTACCACCACAAAATATTCCATTAAAAAGATTTTTAGTGAAATTCTAGTGAAAAATCTATTGAACATATTTCCACCGGATACAAACTCCACTAGAAAAATAAAAAAATAAAAAAAAAATTATAAACCCAGCAAGTACACCATGCCGGCATCCCGCCCTGTGGGACCCAGTAACCCACTGGCCTGCCCATGCACCATCTCTATCTCATCCCATAACCCGCTGGCTAGTCGACTCACTGACCCACTGCAGCATAGTGCGACCCCGTTTGAGCTTGCCACGCCTGCATCTGGCGGGGTGCG
>NW_021442226.1:0-242 GCF_001605985.2 Dendrobium catenatum
ATGTCTCTAGAGGTTACCCTCCAACTTTGAGCTCATTCTGAGGTCTCTAACCCAAGAATTTGAATTAAAATGCAAAGGCTGTAAAACCTTCAAATATTTACAGCCTATGCCACTGAACCTAACCCCTTTGAGATTTTGATCTTGGAGCCTTTATCAAAGCCTCCAACCACTTCCAGACTTTTGATTTTAATCCACTGAACAGTAAACTGCATTTTTCAGACCCATTTTTGACCCTAGTTGAC
>NW_021442227.1:0-338 GCF_001605985.2 Dendrobium catenatum
TAAGTCGAAATTGCGTTGCTTAAACCCGTGTCGCCGCCGTCTAATGATTAATAATTAATGACCACCGCAGTTTTGTTAATTACTAATGATTACCATCGGTGCAATTATCATAAATTAATACAATTCCTACCAATGATTACCCATGGGTTCGAATTAGACAAACTGAAGCCGAAGCATGTCCCTTGTTGCTGCCGGAACCGCCAGTTTAATTTCAAAGGTTTTTAAATTAATTTTAAACTCATTTAATTAACAAAAAAATTAAAAAATCATTAAAAAAATTAAGTATTTTTTATCATTTTGTTCAAATTTTCATGAACTTTCATATATATTAAAAATTA
>NW_021442228.1:0-274 GCF_001605985.2 Dendrobium catenatum
AGGTTGACCCTTAATTTGACCTTAGGTGGAAATTACCTTTTTGCCCCTAATAAATCATTACAAATTATTAAAAATCCCAAATCTTCTCCAAACACTTGGGAACACTTTCTCTGGTCATTCCTGACCTTTGGGGGTGATTCCAATCGGTTTGGAGCTTGTTTGGGGCAAAACAGTAAAAAAGGCCCTTTTCCTAGTTAATTTAGTAAATTCTCTTAAATGCCCTGGATTTAGAAAACTCATAACTAATTGTAGAAAATTTCAAATTAGGCAAACT
>NW_021442229.1:0-219 GCF_001605985.2 Dendrobium catenatum
CCCGTAGGGTGAGGTCTTATAGCCCGAGCTAGCCTCAAAACCTAAATCTAAATTGGGCACTGAAAGTTGACCCGAACCTAGTTAATGCAATGTGAATCTGGTCTTACCCCGGCCTGAATTGGGGAGCCAGCTAAACCACCTAAACGATTTAAAGTTATGAGTCCGGTCAATTTATGTAGAGTGGTCGGGACGTTATTTAAGAAAGGTATTCGAGAACGG
>NW_021442230.1:0-266 GCF_001605985.2 Dendrobium catenatum
ATGAGTGGTATTCTCAAATTTAAATTTCATTTGAGACCGCTTTCTTATTGCTTCTTAAAACAGCTTTTGTATTAAAAAACTGCTTTAAGAAAAAGTAAGAAAACCGTCCCAAAAGAAGCCTTAATATAATTATTAAGGGTCCAAATATGACAGCTTTTGGCATCTTTACCTTTCAAATAGCAACCAGATTACTAATTTTTTTGTTATTTTTCCCTATTTTTAGAATTTTTTTTGATGAAAAGTTGCTTATTATGATAATAATAATG
>NW_021442231.1:0-216 GCF_001605985.2 Dendrobium catenatum
TGATCAAGTAATACTTCATGAAAAGTATAAAAATAAACTTTTTTTTAAGAGATTCTGAATAATATGAATTACACTCTGCTTGAAATGGCTGTAATATTTTATAAAATTAATTGTGAAGTTACTCTAAGTTAAATAATTATTTTAATATAATATTTGATACGTCATGCGAAAATTAACTAGATCGGGCACGAATCTCGAGGCAAAAATCAAGTTGGA
>NW_021442232.1:0-459 GCF_001605985.2 Dendrobium catenatum
TCATTTAGCCAATCTGCTTCACCTTATTCATACTGGTCTGTGATACTCACCATTTAAAATCTTCTTCCAGAGTAATGCATGACTACAACTTATATATTTTTGATGTTGATCATTTTAGAGCCATATAATACAAAAATAAAGATTGATATATACTTGTAACCTTTAATCGATGAATCAGTGCAAATTTTATAGGTATCTGATAAATATTATTCCAATCTTAATAGATGTATTGAAATAAAATATGAGAGATTATTTGAATTAAAAAGTCATGACTGTCATATTTTCATGCAATATCTATTACCAACTACATTTAGTTTTTTTATCAGATCTAATTTTAAAGCCCTCGATCGAGCTAAGTATATTATTTAAGTATTTATGCTCCTTAAAATTGAATGTAGAGCACTTGGTGAAGATAGAGCAGCATATTCTTTCTATTTTATGTAAACTTGAGAAGATATT
>NW_021442233.1:0-419 GCF_001605985.2 Dendrobium catenatum
TATTTTATTATTATTTATTAAAAGTGCTTCTAATCCACATTTTCCCTATTTTCTTTGTATTTGCATGAACTGTGATGAATGGTACTGGTCGAGGGAACAAATGTACAAGGAGCTAATGACGTCAGTCGCCTCTATCCAACCGGGTAGAGGTGCTACGGGCGGAACCACCGGGTCGTAGCCCTCGCTGACTGTGAGTATTTCTAAACTTAGAAAACCTTTAGGGACCCCTTGATGTGGTGTGCGTAAATCATTCCTTTAGGTCCCTGTAGTAACTTCAATTTTATTAGGTTTATTTTTATTTGCTTTTAGATCCCTAAATTCCTTTTACACACGCGAAAAGTCCTAAGGGTTAGTGATAACAATATTTTTACCCTATACAACACTAGTGACACTTAAGGACAATAATTAAGGACTGAGTC
>NW_021442234.1:0-218 GCF_001605985.2 Dendrobium catenatum
ATGTAATAATTATATTATTATATATTATATATAATATAAGAGAGGGAGAGAGGGATGAGGAAATCGGGTAGAGCCCGATCAGGTAAAGCCGGCCACGCACAAGAAATGGGGGAGGGAGTTCGGTGTCGGGCGTCTGGGTTCGGCCTGCTGGGGTCGGTTGGAGAAGGAGCACTGTCGGACAGCCACTAAGGAGTCGAAGTCACACAGCTATGCAGGAA
>NW_021442235.1:0-333 GCF_001605985.2 Dendrobium catenatum
TACCATGAATAATAAGTTGTTAAATAGTTTTGAGCTTGTTGAGCAAATATAATTAATTGGGATATTTTGTTTTATGATTTTCAAAAGTTTTTTTAGATTATTATAGAATTTAAAGAAATGTTTGCCTAATAAATAGTTTTTAGGTTCTTCTTTTTGTAATTAGAAAATAGATTTTTCATTTCTTAGCTTTTGTTGATTGATATATCACCAAAAAAATATCTCATCAGGCAAGAATCTCGATGTAAATATGAATAGAAAACTTCTAAAATTAAATTGGAGATCATTCAAACTCCGATTTTAGTAAACTTATAATCATATTGAACGTCTTAACAA
>NW_021442236.1:0-249 GCF_001605985.2 Dendrobium catenatum
TCATTCTTTTCTTTCTTCCTTCTAGATTTCTTGTGAAGAAGATCTGTCAAGGAGATCTGGTTCTCTACCGACACTTGGAGAGTGTAAACAGATGAAGGGTTCCCTGCCGACACTTGGAGAGTGTGAACAGACGAAGGGTTCTCTGCCCACACTAGGAGAGTATGAAAAGATGAAGGGTTCTCTGCCTATACTAGGAGAGTGTGAAAGGACGAAGGGTTCTCTGTCCACACTATGAGAGTGTGAAAGGAT
>NW_021442237.1:0-206 GCF_001605985.2 Dendrobium catenatum
TACTACTGAAGAAAGAAACCATTAAAGATGTTATGAAATCGACTAACTTAGTATCAATTCAAGAAATGTCAATTTATTTTGATGGAAAATCACATGATAGAGGGAATATTAACCATATCATGGATTAACCATAATAAAGAACCTTTAATCGTCCTAAGTTTTTTTGACCAACAAAAATTTAAGATGATCAATCTTTAATAAGAACT
>NW_021442238.1:0-225 GCF_001605985.2 Dendrobium catenatum
CCCGGTGTTAGCATTACCAGATTTCAAGCAGCAGCTGCTGGTGGAAATTGATGCATCTGGTTTGGGGTTGGGAGCGGTTCTCATGCAACAAGAGCGACCCATAGCTTTCTACAGTCAGGTATTATCAGGGAGGGCAAAGCTCAAATCGGTCTATGAGAGAGAACTGATGGCCATTGTTAAGGCCATTCAGAAGTGGAGACCGTACTTGTTGGGTAGAAGATTCCT
>NW_021442239.1:0-222 GCF_001605985.2 Dendrobium catenatum
GAGCCGCAGTCCTTCTCAATCCCTTCCCTGTTCGAACCTCATCAGAAAGTTCTCCCCTTTTTCGCAGCCAACACAAGACCCCCATCCGATTCCTTTGGTCCTTTGCTACAGTCAACATGAGACCCCCATCTGATTCCTTTGGTCTAGAGAGAGAGAGAGAGAGAGAGATCTTCCACCTTACCTCAACTGATCTCTTTTCTCCGACTGAACTCCATAGAACCT
>NW_021442240.1:0-240 GCF_001605985.2 Dendrobium catenatum
AAAATCCAAATTAGAAACATTAATATTGGATTTTTTTGTCCAAGCATTTTTTAACACATTACTAGTAGGCATCTTAGGAATAATAGGCTGAATATCAATCAAATTGCATCCATCTTGCTCTCCTTCATCATATGAACGAACTCTGTTTAAATCATTTGTATTTTCCCCCACCTTGTTTAATTGCATTTGGCTCTACATCGATAAGCTTGATATTTGATTCTAGAAAAAACTACAGAATAG
>NW_021442241.1:0-344 GCF_001605985.2 Dendrobium catenatum
ACCCAACGACACCCAAATAGATCCAATCATAGTCGAACACGGTCCCTTCGACCTTCATCACCTGCCGATTATGATTCCTCCGACCTTCGTCACATGCTAACTACGATCCATCTGACCTCCATTGCCCCCCCTACAATCCATCCAACCACTTTCGCCCAACTACACCCCTACCGACCAAACAAACATGCCATTATTTTTTTGAGAATAACTCTCATATAACTATATTCTTCTAACTCCCACCATGTAATGTGCTTTATATTATGTATATTTACCACATTGAGGCAATGCCTTCCCCTTGAGGAAAATCATCATTTGTAATCAACTACAAAAACTAGAAGAATAAT
>NW_021442242.1:0-261 GCF_001605985.2 Dendrobium catenatum
AACTATAATTATTTATTTAGCCCTTATTTTTATCTAGGGGGAGCTGAGCGAGCACCTGCATAAAACATTATTAGAAATAATTATAATGCTCCCCCCTCTTACTAGCTTGAGCATGGCCACCTGCACGGAAGAACAATATATATATATGACGTTCCTAACCTAGGGGTAGATCTAGCGCTCATCACATCACAGAGTACAGAAAAAGTAAACAGACACACCAATCATTTTCAAACAGCATGCAATGAAATCCGCGAAAGCTCC
>NW_021442243.1:0-287 GCF_001605985.2 Dendrobium catenatum
ATTTGAAGCAAGAGGGGTTTTAATTATTCTAAATATATGATTTAAAAATATTAATGATTGATCAAAAGAAAGAGCAAAAATACAGAATAACTTTTATTTTAAATAAAAAATAATCAATTAGATTTATTTTACACTTATTCAACCAATCGGCCCCTCCATATCTCTTAATTTCTCAGTTTTTAATTTTTAATTTTTTTTTTGGCAATTCCACCTAACCGGTCTGAACCGGGTAAAGCTGGACCTGCGGCCCTTCGACCATATTTTGGTTCTCTCTGCATCTATATAAG
>NW_021442244.1:0-958 GCF_001605985.2 Dendrobium catenatum
CCTAATAGATAAATAAACAAAAATTTATATATATATTAAAAAAACTTTTAAGGTTGTTCCGTCCTGAAATATTCACGGCGATAGAGAAGTATATAGTTTAATGTCTTAGCGTTGTACAAAATCCATCACCCAAGCAGATGAAAGAGAGAGGGTGCATCATTGATAAGAGACACCATAGTTTTTACGTGAAAACCCCTGAAAAAGGGGGAAAATCACGGGATCTGACCCAGTTTGAAAGAATCCACTAGTAATTGCAGTTGATTACAAATGAGGCCCTTCCTTGGGAGAAGGCCTTGGCTTGATGTCACAAATGTACATTATATAAAGCGCATTACATAATGGAAGTTACAATAATCAACATAGACATATTTGTTTGGTTGGCAGGACCATAGTTGATAGGACAGAGGTCAGAAAAATCGTAGTAGGCAATAGAAGGTTAAAGGACCGTAGTTGGCAGGAGATAAGGGTCATAAAAACTGTTATCTAGCGAGAGATGTCAGATGGATCATAGTCGGCAGAAAATCGGGGTCAGAAGGACCACAGTTGGCGAGGGAAGTCACCATAGTAGGCGACGGAAGTCAGAAGAATCGTAGTCGGCAGGAGACTTGAGTCAGAAAGATCGTTGTCTGGCAAGGGAGGTCAGAAGGACCATAGTCGACAGAATATCAAAAAGACCATATTAGTAGGGCGATACTCCACCAGAACTTCGGGCATCATGAGATGGTCCAGAAGAAGTCTGGGCCTAATCAGGTGGTGGTCCAACAGCACTCCGATGTCAGATGGTGGTTCAGTAGTGGCACTTCAGCGTCAGGGGCCACTCTAGCTTTGGGTGGCACTTCGATGTCCTTGGATGGTCTGGTGGTTGTTCGATAGAACCTGGTGGTGGTGCGACAAAACTCTAGTGGTGATCGAGGAGGAGCTAGACGGTTGGAGCTTTCTTCCTTCTTCTCTCTTGGGG
>NW_021442245.1:0-219 GCF_001605985.2 Dendrobium catenatum
GGCGTCAGGTAGTGGCCCAATAGAAGTCCGGGCCTCATGTGGTGTTGCAGCGAAGGTGATGGCCTCTAGCAAAGGTGAGGGCCTCATGTGGTGGTCCGACGAGGCTCTAGCGGTGGTCCGGCGAAGCTCCGACGGTGATCCGACGAGGCTCCGGCAGTGGTCTGGCGAGGCTCCTGCAGGGGTCCTGCGAGGCTCCAGCGGTGGTCCGGCGAAGTTCCG
>NW_021442246.1:0-256 GCF_001605985.2 Dendrobium catenatum
AAGACAATGTCCTAAATGATGCCCAAAAATAATAACAGTCTAAAAGAGTTGGTTGCTAATTTTTTCTAATTTGAGCCAATCGTCCTAGACAACGCTAATATTGTCTAACATAATTTGCTTAATTGTGGCTACCTTAACTAGGATGCCCTAATTAGGGTTTCTATTTTTAAGTGATCATCCAGGAAAAATTTTTATTGACCCAACTGATATGATAAAAAATAGAAAACTCTAAAATAGATGAATATTTTTCCCTCTG
>NW_021442247.1:0-303 GCF_001605985.2 Dendrobium catenatum
TTTAACTCTTCAAATAAAAAAATGTATTAGATTTTTAATGTAAATCTATGCCACATTTAAAAAAAATAAAAATACTTACTTTGCTAACTTTAGGGATTTAAAAGTTATAATATAGAAAACTTAATATAAAACTTATCAACTAGCATTTCACCAAATAAGAAATATATCCAAGAAAGAAATATATGGTGAAAACTAAAAGAATAGCAAGTAAAGATTTAGTGAAGGAAAGCAAACTCAAGAACTCCAAGAGATGTTACTCAATTTTGTGTGTTGAAGCTTTCCAACCAAGAATTCAATCTTGCA
>NW_021442248.1:0-471 GCF_001605985.2 Dendrobium catenatum
GTCCGGGTTTAAGGATTTGACCCGTTTATATATTCGGGTCGGGTTCGGGTCAACCCGTCAACCCACGGATCGACCCGAATAACCCGCGAAGCACTCATTTTAATAAAATGTGCGTCCGAGCCCGCGAGGCGAGTTTGACTGTTCGAGACTTCGAGAGTCGAGAGGGTTCTAGGGTTTCATTTCTCGCTTTCTCCTCGCTCTCACGCTCTGGCATTGGGGTGGAGCCGTGGATGGCGTGGAATCGTGGAGGAGCTGATGGAGGTTTCTTCACTTCTTGATATCTTCTTCTGATCTTCTGAAACATCTGGCTTCGAAATTCTTCCTTGAATCCTCTTCCTTTCTCCATTTCTCAGTTGCGACTTACAACGGTTGGTAATATCTTGAATAACTCTTAATTATTTGAAGTGTTGGTTTGATGGTGGTCGGTTGTTTCAATATCTATTTTAGATTTCTTTATTTTTTATGGAGGAT
>NW_021442249.1:0-215 GCF_001605985.2 Dendrobium catenatum
TGAATAAAATTATAGGGATGCTCTCACAAAAGACCTATGGAGAGCATGTGGAACCTGAACAGTGGATGCTTGCAACATATGACTGGAGATATTAAGAAGTTCATTTTACTGGAAATCAGGACCGAAGGAAAAGTAAAATTGGTAGACAATGCCACCAAGAAAGTGGCGGGCTCATGTATTATTGGTAATGCAAAGAATTTTTTAATTGAAAATAT
>NW_021442250.1:0-246 GCF_001605985.2 Dendrobium catenatum
ATCATATGTAGCGGATCCAAGAAGCACGCCGGAGGAATCGGCAAATAGTTCTTTATTTTCTTTCTTTTATTATTATTATTATTATTTTTTTTCTAATAAGAAAATCTTCCCTCTCTAACCTAACAAATATTACACTGCAACAAACGGCATGCACGTCTCTCTCACGTTAGCATCTCTCTCTCTCTCTATCTCTATCTCTATCTCTTTCTTCTCTCTCTCTCTAGCAATCCCATCTCTTATCGTAGA
>NW_021442251.1:0-1290 GCF_001605985.2 Dendrobium catenatum
ATTGCTTCCGCCCAGTTTGAAAAGTAATCAGTCGCTGTTAATATGAAATGATGACCTCTCGCGGAGGGAGGGTCGGCCCAATGATATCCGTGCCCCAACTCTCGAAGGGCCACGAAGCTATCATAGGGTGCAACATATTAGGCGGCTGATGCAAAACCACACCATGAACCTGACATTGATGATAGTCCTTTGCAGTATTCATGCAATCGTCAATCATTGTAGGCTAGTAGTATCCAAGTCTTTTAATTTTCAATTTCATTTTTGGACCCAATTGATATGCACCGCATAGTCCTGAATAAACTTCATTAACAATCTTCAGGGCTTCTCGCTGGTCTAAACAGTGCAGTCACATGTGATCGAAGGACCGACGGTATAACAAATTGTTGACTAGTGCATAAGATAGGTCACATTTCTTAATCTGGTTGGAGAGTGATCTATCCTGGGGAAGCTTTCCTTCTTTAAGGTAGTCGATTAAGGGTCATCTCCAATCGCCTTCTTCGTCGGTTGTCGAAGAGGCAGAAAGGATCTAAAGGGGAGTCTTACTGATGTGTTCCAAATCTATAAGAGAGAGGGTTTTACGACCCTGAATTTTTATAGGGATGGAATCCTCCTTAGGACATGCAAATTCCTTTGCAAGTTTTGCTAAGGCATTCGCTGCGGAGTTACTTCCACGGGGAACCCTATACAAAGTAGCGGTAGGAATTTGTTCCAATAAGTGAAGTGTGTACTGGTGGTATTTTAGGAGATTAGGATTCAAGACTTTATAGGTTCCGGCCACTTGGTTAATCACTAATTGGGAATCTCCAAAGATCTTAATCTCTTTAATTTCTATTTGAATTGCAAGTTCCAAACCGGTTATCAGAGCTTTGTATTCAGCTTCGTTATTTGTGCAGGGCTCCGATAAATGTTAGGAAAAATGTATCATTCCTTTTTCTGGCGTTACAAAAATTAGACCGACTCCAGCCTTTCCAGGAATTATAGATTGTTGGGTCGCATTCCTACGGGAGGATGCTGCTCCATCAAAATACAATTCCCAGACGGCCCCGTCAGATTCCCTCAAACTCATGATTTGTTCGTCAGGTAAATCATCATTCAGAGGAGAGTCTGCCGGTAGCGGGTGTGCTACCAGAAAATTAGCAACGGCTTGTCCTTTCACAGCACAAAGGGGAGTGAAAGTAATCTAAAATTGCAATAATATCATTGACCAACGGGCTAAACGTCTTGACAACGTAGGTAGGGTTATAAGATATTGTAAAGGATTAACTCTTGAAATCAAGCTGACTGAGTGGG
>NW_021442252.1:0-967 GCF_001605985.2 Dendrobium catenatum
TCGACCCCAACAGGAGCTTTGCCACGGTTCACCCTATACCCAACAGCTGGCCTCTTGCCCTGTATATGAGTTACTGTGATAGTCCCACCTTCAGTGTTCAATGAGGGACCCGAAACCTCCTTAGAGGTGTTACCTCTGTCTACCACCTTCCAAGTCTTGTTACCGTTGTTTGGTTTTGCCATATTAGTATTCATATTGTTCGGCACCCTCTTGTTGGGTCGTTTTCTTCGATTGACAATTGTCCATTCACTGGGATCATCAACCGTAGTTGAAGGGGCAGTCGCCGATCCACGTTCTATCTCCATCTGTTGTGTATGTCCAGTCGGTGTCTGCATCGCAGTCCCCGCCTCCGCGGGAATAGTTGAAGTCTGTGGTGTAAGATCCCTACACCCATCAGCCTTGTGACCAACTTTGCCACACGCCTGGCATATTAAGAGGATGCCTTCATATTCAATAGGTTGAAAGAAGGGCCCTTTTAGCCCCTGCGCCCATATGCCCTTGGGCAGTTTTTTAGAAAGATCAATGTGGACACAGATACGTGCAAAGGCACATCGATTCCATGTTTTGGTTTGCTCATCCATGAAAAGCGGTTCTCCTATCCCAGCTGCCAGCCTAGCCAAATTATCCGAATCCCAATACGCAAGTGGCAAATTAGGAAGGCGAAGCCAAACAGGCGAAGAGAATCTCCTGGCAAAATTTGGCTTGGATCCAATGGTCCATTGTTCCACCCCAATGATTTGGCCAGCCACAAACCATGGCCCCCCAGTAGAACATTATCCCTCGCAGTTGAATTTTCAAACTAGCAGAGGAAGCAATCCGAGCCCATAGGTGCTATTTGAGATCGGCCGTGGTGACCCCATTTCCGTTGCAGTTCATTTTGGACAAGCCAAAATTGAACTCGTCTCCCCAGCAGGCATCCAACGAGTGCCGGATCCAATTTCTGTACATTGCCGCACGCCTTATCCAG
>NW_021442253.1:0-337 GCF_001605985.2 Dendrobium catenatum
CCCAAGAAGAACAGTCCAAAGAAGCTTCCAAAGAAGAAACTGCAAAAGAAGCACAAAAAGAAGAACCTGCAAAAGAAGCTCAACATGAAGAACCTGCAAAAGAAGCTCAACATGAAGAACCTTCCAAAGATGCTACCCAAGAAAAACCATCCACAAAAGAAATTGTTCCTTACCAAAAAGTTCCATAAACAAAAGAAATAATCAATGTTGATGATGTTGTAATAAAGGGTTACCCTGCAAGTCCTACAGTTAATTTCAGAGGCTTGGAAATGTTGAGTCCAGTGAAGAAACTTTTTATCAGGGAAAACATAAAGAAATATCTTGACATGTATTTTAT
>NW_021442254.1:0-991 GCF_001605985.2 Dendrobium catenatum
GTAGCGTGTTGGGATTGAAAACCACAACCACAGTTTCACCTGACACCTATCATACACACTTTTTTGTAGCGTGGTAGAAAGGCCTAGCTCCCCGAATTCCCCTAAATAGGGGAGACATTGGGAGGCTGCCAAAATTTGAACTAACAATGAACATGAATTGAACATATCATAGGGGAACATAACTTGTAAAATAATAAATAGGGAACCATACATTAAATCAATAATTACATGATCAAGGTGAAAATTCAAATGATGAGCAATAATCCTGATCATTTAATTGAATATCAATGAATAAATAAAGGGAAAATGAAGAGCAAACTCTCAATGCATATGATAACTTGCCCATAAATGATGAAATTAAAGTAACATGTCATATTCAATTAGCCAGTCTACAAGAGAGGACCAAGAACTTACCTTGAGTACGAACTCTTATGAGGGCATGTAGAAGACTTGTAATGAATATAATAATGTACTTACGGACATGAGAATGATTTTTACATGTTTACCATAAATGATAAGGACCATGTGGCATGAGGCAATGGATGACATGCATAGTTTTTTTTTTTATGCAATGCTAGTTTAGTTTTCTTTTAGTTCCCCTGGGTTATGTGTATTCTTTTGTAGCAAGTGTGTCTATTTTCATATGGTTTTTGGACTTTAGATGTAGCATGTAAATATTGATTATAATAATGTGAAGTATTATTTTTCATTGTTTATATTTTTAATGTAATTAATTAGCTCTCAGAATGTTACGTTGATTTGGTTGTAAATGACTATTGGTTGTTATTGAAAATTTTATGACAAATATATGAAATAAATAAATCAATGAAAAGAGAAAATAAATTATTTCATATCAGATCCCGAGGGGTGACAATTATAGACAGAGTTTGGAATGGTCGTAGTTTTGAACCCCTAACGTGTCAACATCCTGCAACTAGATCAAAGGATGTCAAGGGCGGTCTGATGGTCTGGATGACAGTGATTGATATCG
>NW_021442255.1:0-279 GCF_001605985.2 Dendrobium catenatum
GTATGACAAATTGCTCAGAAGGAGAAGTCTCTCAATTATATGATTTTCTCTTTTTATTTTAACATCTCATGATATAATTCAACTAAATTTTAGCATGGCTTTAGCTCATCTCTTTCTAATGAAGTCTAACATAGATGGTTATTATAAGTATCATCTGGTTCAAGGTGAAATTGACGCTTGCATCTTAGACCATCAGTCTTTGCGATGACAAACAATGTGGGTCAAGTAATATTGTTAGGAAACAATACAATACCAAGTGACACACATAGGACAATTGAC
>NW_021442256.1:0-222 GCF_001605985.2 Dendrobium catenatum
AATTAACACCTCTAGCCATTAATGGATTAATTTGAAAATTCAAATTAATCTCCCTCCAAACCCCTTGAAGCTGAATTTAATTCAGTTTCTAATTTTTCCCCTCTTCCCCTTGCTCACGGCCAAGCCCCTCCCCTCACTAAACCGCCACCTTTCCCCCCCTCAAGGGATCAAGAAGAGAGTTCGCAACATCCATGGAAGGCCGACCCCGACATCAACCACAGC
>NW_021442257.1:0-431 GCF_001605985.2 Dendrobium catenatum
CACCCCTACTAGCTCATAATTTCCATATTCTTGTCTAATCATATTTTTATAATATAAATTTAGTTGTATTATCTTATTAGTTGTTTGTCTTATTCTCAAAAAATATCAATCTAATATATTTTTGCTCATTTAATTATTTATACTATAATTTACTTATTTAGAAATTTACCAATCATTTAAAAAAAAGCTGATTTAACATACTATGAGGTATAAAAATTAATTAATTTTTTTCTTTGAATATTACTCTGAAGATAAATATATTAGGCATAGTGCTGAGTTGATCCTAAAATTGTGTATGGGGGAGCACTTCAACGGCATCTTATTCCTTTCGTTCTTTGCAAAACCAGAAGAATCAAAGCAAACTATTTTGCTCGCACATTATCTTCCATTTCCCCCAAAAGCTCTTCAAAATCATCCCTTTCGTCCCCCTT
>NW_021442258.1:0-214 GCF_001605985.2 Dendrobium catenatum
AAAAATAAAATAAAAGACACACAAAAACTCAAGATTTTAAGCAAGTGATAAAGTAGCGAGTTTAAGCAATTTTGAGCTGCAAGCCTCCTTATGTCCAGTTATCCTATGCTCCCACGAGGTCTTTGGTGAGAGCATTCCTGCAAAAACTCAACAACAGTCAGATTTAGGAACCCAAACTGGTTTGGGATCCTTCTTAGGAAAAGTAGAATGCAAT
>NW_021442259.1:0-1338 GCF_001605985.2 Dendrobium catenatum
CCAATCCAGTGGGCCGGTTCGTTTTTACCGAAGGAGGCGGGCGGAAGAGCGGGCGGAAGCCGCACGCGGGATTGAGGTGGGGTCCACTTGAAATTCAAGTTATTTCTTGGAGCCAAAAGGCGGGGAAGGGAGGGCAATTAGGTCCTTTTGTATCTATTTTGAATTGTATGCATTAAGTAGGGAATAAATGGGAGGATTAGGGTTATGTGAAATTTGCTTTTGAGTTCTTGTTCTTCTTGGATGGCTTGGGCTCTAGAACGAATTATAGAGATTAGGAGAGTGTGATCCTCCTCTCGAATTGAGGATCCTTGTATCTTTGCTATTTTCCTTGCATCTATTAGTAAAATACAAGTCCTTTCTCCACGTTTTCTGCAGTTTTTCTCTATTTTTCTTCAGATTTGGGCTGTTTTCCTGCTGTGGACAGCAGTTGGATTTGTGATTTGTTGCAAAAGTGATTAGGAAATACTTGAAAGTATTTCCTATCAGATTTTTTAGATTGTGAAGTTGAAAAGGATCAAAGTTGGGCCAACTAAACTAGTGGTCATTTCTATTTCAATAAAAAAGCTTAAACCTATATAAGAGAGGGCAAATTATGTTGTATATCTACACTGACATGTTTTCACTTATCCATAGTCGAATTAAAGATAAAGGCTCATGTGCCTTAAAATCTCCTCTTCTCAAGAGAGCTCTCCACATGTGCTAACATTCTCCATCTGGAAGTTTTTCTAAAGTCATCAAATATTATGCATCAAATATACTATGAAATCTTGCTCAACTATGGTAGAATGCAGCGAAAAATCATGGAAGCTACATCCTGCATGAACTATTTGATCTCAACTAAATTGTGGGTTTTAATAGCACTTGTTAGGACGTAAAACTGAGGGGAGGGGTAAAGCTGGGAAAGACCAAAGTTTAAGCCTGTGGAGAGCAACAACCACTTATTATTTGTTTACCAGTATTTTTTTACCTATATATTTTGTGTGATTAAGGTTTTGTTTGAGATGACTTTCTTACTGCTTCTTAAAGCAGCTTTCTAGCACAAAAATTAATTTTTTTTATTAAAAAATTTTTTTAAGAAGAAATTAGAAAACCGTCTCAAATGAAGCCTTAACCTAATACCTAAAACTAAAGTCTGTCTTTTCGTTGAAGGATTATTTTTTCCCCTTATTTATAATAGCTACTTTGTCGACCTTTAAGCATCAAGTTTTTGCGACATTAGTATCTCTTCTTAAAAGATTGAAATTTCAGCTTCTAGATAACTGAAATAGTTGGGTGGTGGTCATTACTGTATCTTTTCAGGGAAGACACATTTAATGTTGTGTGAAGTTAGCGGATCAC
>NW_021442260.1:0-323 GCF_001605985.2 Dendrobium catenatum
AAGGAGAGGGTTCAAGTGATTCAGATTTGGTTGTTTCCATACTCAGATAACATTTCAAATTGCTTGGCTTGATGGGAATTATGTTTATGTGATAGTTCTTTATGTTATGTGGTTTAGTTTGTGACAAGTAAAGAAGAAATTATTCTGTGCGGATACCGGACACGACTCTACGTCCGAATGCCGCGGTACCGAGAAGTGCCAAGTACCAAGTCGCGGTATAGTAAAACAGTGGCATGACTCATTCTGATAGGTCTCCAAACAGCATCTATAGAAATGTGAAGAGGGGCAGGTGATTTGAATTTTTGTACAGTTGTATTATTTAA
>NW_021442261.1:0-303 GCF_001605985.2 Dendrobium catenatum
TATATAGTTATAATAAATATAAAATATTTATGTTATGTATATTAATCAATTTTATTCTGAATCGAACACAAATCGAGCTTAATTTCGAGCTTGTTCAAGAGCTTTAAATGGTGTTGTTCAAGAACATAAATGAGCCGAACATATTAGTGTTCAAGCTAGTTTATTTAAGGATCGAGTATTTAAAATATTGTTCAAGTTTTTTTATTTAGTTAATTGAACAATCGCAAATAAGCTTTAATTGAATTGAGCAATAAGTTGCTTGTTTAATTTGCTCGTCGAACATTTGGTTCGCTTGCATCCCTA
>NW_021442262.1:0-314 GCF_001605985.2 Dendrobium catenatum
ACAAAAAGCATGCACCAAGGTACATCCTCTAGCAAATATCTAGTGAGAACATCCATGACTAAAGCAAGAAGATATGGACTTAAGGCTGATCCTATATGTAATCCAACCAAAATAAGAAAAAAAAAATTAAACAAAATACCTTCCGTTCCGTCGGCGAAGAGAGACCCTCGGCGACGCGCGAGCAGGAAAGAGAGGGAGTGGAAAGGATGCTCGGCGAAGTCCGGTGACCGTTGACGGTGAAGTCCGGTGACCGTCGGCGACGTCAGTCCATAGCGAGCGACGGGCGACGAGCGAAACACGCTAGGTGAGAGAAG
>NW_021442263.1:0-437 GCF_001605985.2 Dendrobium catenatum
ATTTAATTAACCATTTCAATACTTAAAAATAATCCCCCGACTATTCATATATGATCAATTTTGTCTTCAATTTAGGGTATGTTTTGGACGACTGCATTTTTTTATAAATGTGATTGTGAAGCTTATGTAAAGAAAATTGTTAGGGATGAGGAGGAAATCACCGCAAAAAAAGAAATAAGAAATAAGAAATAAGAAAATCAACGTAAAGTAAAGGACTCCACGATTTAACATGGAAAAGCTCGAAATCGGGAAAAAAACTGAGCCACGCTATACCAAGAAATTCACTATAAAAATGGAAAGATATGAATTCATATATCTCTTCTCTCTCACTCTTTCCGTGCTTCTCTTCCCCGTACACTGTTCTCACAGTTTTCACACACTAAACCACAGTTTAAAATTGTGCAATTTGGTATTTATGCGTTTTCCGTTTGTGAAGC
>NW_021442264.1:0-285 GCF_001605985.2 Dendrobium catenatum
ATAATTAACGGTTGGTGTTGCCTCAAATTTGGCTCGACCCTTCATTACAAAAAAATATGTCACCAAAAAGGAAGCTTGATATTAGCTACCAAAAAGAAAAATCATGGATGATTTGTTTATTCTAAAACAAAATTTAGGTTAATAAACAAAATTTAGGTTGAAGTATGGATGATTTATTTGCAAAAAAAAAAAAAATCAAAATGATGCAATTGATTAATCATTCAATTTCTACAAAATACATGTTAGAGTTGCATTGAATTTGGTTCGACCCCTATTAGTTCATAT
>NW_021442265.1:0-242 GCF_001605985.2 Dendrobium catenatum
AGCATTGTTTTTAAAAACGGATTGAACTGGGCAGTTCAACCGTTTCGATCATGAATTGGTCAAGTTCTTTGTTTGATCAAGTTGGAAAGCCAGATTCACATTAAACTGCAAACAAATTGAATTGAACCAACAGTTCAACTGGTAAACTATCAAATTAGTTTTGATTTGGTTGAACCAACCGGTTAAATAAATATTATTTTTTATTTAAAATGATTTTTAATATTAATTTTTATGTACTTAAT
>NW_021442266.1:0-321 GCF_001605985.2 Dendrobium catenatum
GTCAAACCGCTCGATTTGACTATAAGCATGTCACGTTTAGAATTCATTTGGTAGTCCAAATTATGCTTTGAACCTTCAAATATATTTTGGAACATTGATTTGGGCTCATTTAGGCTTGAATTTCACTAATTTTGGTGTAGTTGGGTTCGTCTTTCCAAGACGTTTAATTCGACTATATAAGTTTATTGATATTAGAGTTTGGATGGTCTCAGATTTAATTTCGAAAGTTTCCAATTCAATTTTGCCTCAAGATTCTTGTCTACTCAAGATAAATCATTTATGATATATCTATATATATAATAAAATACATACAATTTTTAT
>NW_021442267.1:0-205 GCF_001605985.2 Dendrobium catenatum
AAGCTTGAAGTCTTTCAACAGTCTGAAGCTTAAGGTTCGAATGGGTCTAAAAGGTCGGATCCAATACGCCCAAATAGGGCAGGATCTCTGGCGACTCCGTCTACTCAACACGCCATAAGAAAGGCCGTAGTAGCGGAACCCCCACTTTGTCAACCTATCAGTAAGGATTGCAGGAAGAACGAAAGCTGATTTGATTCAACAAGTT
>NW_021442268.1:0-525 GCF_001605985.2 Dendrobium catenatum
AAAAACATATAAAACAAACAAAAATAAAAACACAACAAATAAAAAACATATACATAAAAACACAAAAATAAAGGGTTTAAACATCATTTTGCTCCTAGTCTGAGGATTCAGAAGCTAGATTTGCCCATGAGATTTTTTGTTTTTCTTTATTTTCCCATTTTATAATTTGCTTAGCTTTGCCTTTTCTTTAGCAGGAAGAGTTCTCAAATTAGGGCACTGACTTTTCAGATGTCCAAATTTTTACATCTAAAACAAATAATACTTGAAGAAATCTGAACATTCTTATCATTTTTACCTTTATTCCACTTTTGTTGATGCTTATGCTAGTGCTTTAGTGGTCTTTTCAATTTGCTTGTTAAGTCAACGCTTTCCACACCAACTAAGCAACTTTTCTCCATGTCTTCCGCTTTTAGCATTATTGTTTCACCTGCATCCAAAAGTCTTTGACCCAAATATTTCTCATAGGCAATGAGTGTGCCAATCAAATTATCAATAGAATATTCACTTAAATTTTTTGATTCGTAA
>NW_021442269.1:0-268 GCF_001605985.2 Dendrobium catenatum
TCCTGCTAGTAAGTACATGGTACGTGTCCTCTAACCGACAGTTTTGCCGCCAAATGGCACCACAGGATAATCGGTTATGACCCGGGGCCCTCTGAACCGAGTGGTTTTGCCGCCAAATGGCACCACAAAATACCAGCTATGGCCAGCGCCGTTATGTTCCTTATTGGCATCAAATCCTTGAGAAATGAATCAATAGGATATGATTGATAAGGCATAAAGCCCTCTGTCAGTTAAGGTGGATTCAAATTTGTCCCCTTAGACAAACATT
>NW_021442270.1:0-714 GCF_001605985.2 Dendrobium catenatum
AAATGTTGCCACAACAAGACCCGATCAGCTGGAGAATTTGCTGCATAGACAATAGACAAGCAAAAGGGATGCCCGATGGCAACAAACACAGTGCCATGAATGAGATGAGGATGAACAATAGAAGGTGAAAAAGAAACAACATTCGAATTCCATTTAATCCAAATCTTCCCGGGAGCAAATAAAGTAACATTATTACAGCTTTCCTCAATAGGAAAAATGAGATGAGAGTTCAACAACCAGGCGTCATCCAAAGCCGAAGAAGGGATCTTTGCTTCTAGAATACATAACCTGATATTAGTTGTAGATTTAGACTTTGTTTTTATCACTTTTTTGCTGGTTTTAACACAATAAAATTTTTTACTAAAAAGTTGCTTTAAAAATCAATAAAAAAGTTGACTCAAATTGGGACGGCATTTTCACTTAATTTAAAAGCAATTTTATAATCTAAAATTTTTTTATAAAAATTTTGTACTAAAAAGTTATTTTAAAAAACACAAAAAAATCCATTTGAAGTTTTGCTTTTTTATCGCTTTTTAAAAAGTTGTTTTTGAACCGGCTTTTAAAATAACTTTTTAGCATAAAATTTTTCTTGAATTATAAAAATAATAAAAAAATCTTCCCAAGGCCTTAAACACAGAAAACATATCATCAAGGTTTTGCTAAGGAATGTTATTATCATCATTTTTTAATATTTATATTATTTATTTAACGATT
>NW_021442271.1:0-228 GCF_001605985.2 Dendrobium catenatum
GCTATTTAGGTCTCTTGACTAATTCCCATACATCATTCCTAGTAAATTAGTTCAACTCCTCTTGTATTGGTAGGATCCAGAATTCATCCATTAAACCTTGATCTATACTCGTGGGTTATATTATAGAAATAAATGCAAAATGATGAACATCTTTCTTAAGTCCATGCCTAATTCTCACACCTTCCAATAGGTCTCCTAAAATTAATTCTTTAAGATGACTAGAAAAAT
>NW_021442272.1:0-307 GCF_001605985.2 Dendrobium catenatum
TATTATATATAAGTTTAAACACATTATATACAAGTTTGTACATGTTATATATAAGCATTATTCATACTATATACAAGTATACATACTTTATATATTACATTTAATGTTATATATAAGCATTATACACATGCTTAAGTATAAGTAGTATATATACTATGTACAAGTTTATATACTATGTATAAGTTTATACATGCTATGTACAAGTATTATATACACTATATGTAAGTTTATACACACTATATATAAGCATTATATACACTATATATAAGTTTATATATACTAGGTACAAGCATTATACATATTATGT
>NW_021442273.1:0-225 GCF_001605985.2 Dendrobium catenatum
GAATCTGGAGCAAACTTTCCACTGATCGTCCCAGGACAATCCAGATCGTCCTGGACGATCCTGGAGCAGATTTTTTTGATATTACATACTCAACCTCCAAGTGACACTGATCTTCTTCCAAGTGATGTCGGCCTTTTTCCCGGCCTCCATGTGACATCAGCCTTGCACCCGACTTCAGAGTGATGTCAGCCTTCTACTTGGCCTCCAAGTGTCACCGGTCTTCTG
>NW_021442274.1:0-445 GCF_001605985.2 Dendrobium catenatum
GATAAACCAAATTAATGTAATCGAATTAGAGATTTTAAAAGGTTAAATAATTAATGATTAATATATTTTAAGGTTTAACACCCCTTAGAATCCATTCGTGACGTTGTGTCACCAAGCTCGAGAAACCAGCCTCCTTAAGACACTTAGCCCTGCAGCCCGGAGTAGTCCAGCCAATAAACTTCATCTTTAGGATGGTTGTTGTGTTTTAAAAGATTTGTTGAGTGTTTTAAATATTAAACTAACATTTTCTGGAGTTTAGAATTAGAAACCAAATTCTGGAATTTTTCGGATTATTCTAATCATTTAATTAAGGGGGTGAAAATTGACTTTTTAATAAAAAATGTTTTCTAGAAAATTAGCATTTTATTAAACTACTAGACCTTACTACGATCAGTTAGACAGTAAGTACACTGAAATCGGATTTTTTTACATTTTATTACGAAGG
>NW_021442275.1:0-212 GCF_001605985.2 Dendrobium catenatum
CCATATGTTTTTCTTTGTACTCTATAATGTTTTCATTCTTCTTGATGATTGATGCTCATCAAGGGTTCGTTTGGGACAGCTTTCTTAATGCTTTCTAAAACAGTATTTTAGCTAAAAAAATTTTTGAATTAGAAAATTTTGTTCTAAAAAACTATTTTAGAAAGCAATGAAAAAACTGTCCCAAACGAAGCCTAAATATCGAGGCCTTCCTT
>NW_021442276.1:0-219 GCF_001605985.2 Dendrobium catenatum
GGATTCTATTTTAATTTAAAGAAAAAAAAAATATATTTTCATGCTTTTAATTTTAGATGTTTGTTCTAAAATACACATCAATTCACACTCTCTTCTTGGGTGTGTTGTACAGGACTTAACCAAAAGACAACAAAAAAAGAGAGATAAAAAGTATGTCTTATCTTTATCATAATGATAATAGTTAGATATAAATGATTGACATGTGTTAATTGTGCTCAC
>NW_021442277.1:0-348 GCF_001605985.2 Dendrobium catenatum
AAGCCTTTAAAGATTTTACATATGGATCTTTTTGGACTGGTAGGAATAGTAAGTCTAGGAGGGAAGATATACGGATTTGTGATAGTGGAGGATTTTTCAAGATTCACTTAGGTTAAATTCTTATATCATAAGAGTGAATCATTTGAGGAGTTTCGAGATTTTTTTACTTGGATTCAAAGGAAATTAGGATGTCAGGTTTTGACAATTCAAATTGATCATGGTGGTCAATTTGAAAATAAAAAATTTGAGGATTTTTGTAAAGAGAAAGGAATTGATCATAATTTTTCAGCACCTAGAACCCCTCAGCAGAATGGGGTAGTCGAAAGGAAGAATAAAACATTAATAAAA
>NW_021442278.1:0-262 GCF_001605985.2 Dendrobium catenatum
TAATGCTTTAATTATAATTTAGTTTATTGTGGATTCTCATCTAATTTAAGTAGTTAATAACTTAATATAATTAGATATTATTTTCTAGCATTGATATAGTATTATATGATGTGAGCCCATGCCCTGTTATGGAGATGCTGGAACTTTCTATTCCTCTTTTCCTACTTTGCCTATGCAGGGATCTTATTTCTAGCTCATAATGAATGAATGTTATCAGCCTAAATGTCGTTAACAATTGTTCCCAATTCTAATTTGACTGTTA
>NW_021442279.1:0-314 GCF_001605985.2 Dendrobium catenatum
GAGGAAGTTTGTGCTAGTCTTCTTTGATGATATTTTTGGTGTACAGCCAGACCGAGGAGGAACATTTAGAGTATCTAAAGGAGATTTTGGGGATCCTACAGGCACATCAGCTGAGAGCTAACTTAAAGAAGTGTAGTTTTGCCTAATCAAGGGTGGAATATTTGGGATATATAGTGTCTCAAGAGGGAGTTGCAGCTGACCAGTCCAAAATTGAAGCAATACAGAAATGGCCCATACCCAAGAACATCAGGGGGTTGAGAGGTTTCTTGGGACTGACGGGATACTATAGGCGGTTTGTGAAGGGGTACAGTTCA
>NW_021442280.1:0-203 GCF_001605985.2 Dendrobium catenatum
GGAGAGATGGTATACCTAAAGCTACGGCCTTATAGGCAGAAGACTCTAGCTAGCAGGAAGAGTGAGAAGCTCTCTCCACGATACCACGGGCCTTTCGAGATTGAAAAGAAGGTTGGGATGGTGGCCTATCGTCTTAAGTTGCCTCCTCACTCCTTCATCCACCCTGAATTCCATGCGTCACTATTGAAAAGGAGCATAGGGGA
>NW_021442281.1:0-266 GCF_001605985.2 Dendrobium catenatum
TGTTCTTTTTTATCTTTGACTTTATCTTTCATTAAAATACGCAATGTTGACGCAGAGACCACGCACAAAAAACGTATGGTGAACGCATAGTTTACCCATATATAACGCATAGGATACGCATAATGTACGCACAATAAAATAATAAACACTCTCAGTACTCAAACTATACCCAGAAAATCATATTTTATTAACTATTAATACAAAATTATACATTAAATTACATCTGCTTCAAAACACGCAATGTTCACGTAGAGTGTACGCACATA
>NW_021442282.1:0-231 GCF_001605985.2 Dendrobium catenatum
GATTGAATAGTGCCTGGTCAATTCCGGATTTGATACGTGACCCGATTTTAACCGCATGGATGATTTTTTTTTTAATGAAAAGGATGAATTTATTTCATATAGAGCATAGAAATATAACAATAAGTGTTCTGTAAAATTTATTTTATAAAAGAAAAAAATGAAATTATTATTTTAAAGTAAGTTAAAGATAATTTTTTTGGTAATAATTAAAGATAATTTCAGAGCTTAAAT
>NW_021442283.1:0-337 GCF_001605985.2 Dendrobium catenatum
CAGGAGTCTTACCATATCCAATCTGAGCAATCAACTTCGATTAATCAGAATCTGACTTCTGGGCTTCCTGAATCCTTGGAAACAAGGAAGATTGAATACTCATCTGAGCCAAGTCCAAATCACTGGAGGAAATCACCTCCAACTGCAATCGCTCCATGTCTCGAATCAGGAAATCATTACAAGTAAGCTGCAAACCTAATAGTTCAGAAGATTTCCTGCTCAGAGCGTCGGCTACCACATTAGCCTTACCAGGCTGATACTGAATAGTCAAATCATAGTCCTTGATCAACTCGATCCATATTCTCTGCCTCAAATTCAGATCCTTCTGAGTGAAAAT
>NW_021442284.1:0-210 GCF_001605985.2 Dendrobium catenatum
TTTCATCAAGTAACTAAATTTATTCTCAGATTTTTTTTTTATCAAACTTTAGACATTGTATATAGGAAATTTCCAAATGGACTAGTCCATCAAAAAAAAAAAATCCATGCAAACACAAATAACTAGGCTCTCTTTAATAGCAATTTCACTAAACACAATCGATGCTATTGTTCGAAAGGTGAAAGAGAATCAAATGAATGTGACCAAAAG
>NW_021442285.1:0-2838 GCF_001605985.2 Dendrobium catenatum
AAGCTCTATAGTCCACACAAAATTGTCAACTTCCATCCTTCTTCTTAACCAGTAGGATTGGACTAGAGAAGGGACTTACACTCGACTTGATAATCCTCGTCTCCAGCATCTCCCGGATCAGTTTCTCAATTCCATTCTTTTGAAATTGGGGATATCGGTAGGGCCTGATGTTGATGGGTGCCACTCCTTCCATCAAGGAGATGGCGTGCTCCTGCTCCCTCGGTGGTGTCAGTCCCTGAGGTGGGTGAAATACCTCTTGAAATTGCTGATTCAATGGCTGTATAGAGAGGGGTATGTCATCTCTCTCCTTCGATCTAGCTCCCTCCAAACTGTGCAGCTCTACTAAATATCCTCCACCCACCTCATGTATACTCCTTACCATGGATTTAAGAGAAACCATGGGTTTAGATAGCTTTGCATCTCCTCTTATCACCACCTTCCTCCCATCGACCATCAGCTCCATAATGAGTACCCCCAAATTAACCTTGGTGTCTCACAAGATCTGCAGCAACTTCATCCCCAGGATGGCATCTGTACTCTCTAAGTTCAGCGGAAGAAAATCTTCCCTCACTTGAATACCTTGGACAATCAGTATCACTCATCTACAGATTCCCTTGCCTTTCTCCACCTTCCCAGTATCCATCATCACCCAATAACAACCAATATCCTCCAATCTCACTCCCAATTGGTCGACGAACTGAGCGGAAATGAAATTGTGGGTAGCCCCACTATTAATCAACACCACCACCTTCCTATCTTCTATCTCCTCCTTTACCTTCATGGAATGATTCGTAGTGAATCCGACCACCGAGTTCAGGGAAATCCCGGCTAAATCCATATGTAGCATCTACTCCATCTCCTCCTCTAACCCTCCTTCACCTCCCTCAGTTTCCTCGTTATTATAAACGACGAGAACCCGAAAAGTTCGGTCCTTACACCTATGCCCTGGCATATACTTCTCATCACACCTAAAACACAACCCCTTTGTCATCTTCTCCTGCATCTCCTTCTTTGTCAGCCTCTTGAAGTTTCCCCCCCCTCCCTCTTATCTTTTCTCTAAAAGTCTTCCGAAATCCTGCTGTTGCAGGACCCTTAGGTGCTAAGTGAGTGTTTGTCATCCTGTAAGTACCTCCTAAACTGCTTCTCCTAGCTCCCCTCTCTAGATTGCTTTGATTTTCAACTAGCTGTGCCAACTTTATTGCCTCCCCCAAGTCACGAGGCATCAAGGCTTTCACTGCCGCTCTGATCTCTGCCTTCAGCCTTTTCATGAAGTTCCCCTCCCAAACAATATCTCATAATCGCTTCACCCTATTGGCCAGGTGCTCAAACTGCTCACGGTAGTCTGCTACGGATCCCTCTTGCACAAGAGCTAAGAACTGCTCATAGAAATCTCCTCTCGAATCGGTTTGGAAACTTTATATTATACAGTTCTTGAATTCTCCCCAGCTACTTATGGGTCTCCTCTGGTCTCTCCATTGGTACCATAACAGCGTCTTCCCCTGCAAACATAAGCTTACCGCTGTTAGCCCCTCCTCCGTGAGCCCATTTACGGCGTAGTACCTCTCCACCTTATAAATCCACCCATACACATCCTCCCCTTCGAATATGGGCATCTTCAGATTTCTTACTTTCTGATCTCCCCCATTTCCCCTTATTCCTCCATAGCTCCCCATTTCCCAAGTGCTTGGCCCTCCCCATGTCTCCCTTTCTTCCCTTGCTCTGTCATAATCCAAACCCCCTTTGAATTCTCATCTCCTTCCTTCAAATTCAGCACCTCGGCGACCAAAATGTCCCTCCCGGTGTTCCCAATCAGCCCCTCCATACTCATGCCTTTCCCTATATCTTCCTCCTCTATCCTCCCTTTGGAGAGGCTCTAGATAGGGTTTCCTTCTTTCTCCCTCCATGATCTCCATCTCATCTTCCTCCCCATGATTTTCGAATTCGTATTTTTCCCCTGCGCCCCTTTTTCCACAGAAGTCGCCGTTTTGTTGTGGATTTCCAACATTTTCTTCATCATGTCCCGAAGATCGGCTACTTGTCCTTTAGTGGAGGAAATCCTTTCCTCCACCGTTGTCTTGATTTGGTTCATCTTCCCTTCAAGTCTTTCTTCCAGTGTATATACTTTCTTGGCAGCCATCCCTATATTGATCTTTGTAGATTCAAAAATTTTGAATTTGGATCACAAAAGCAACAACTTTCTCCTTCCCCGACCAAAAACCAGCCGCTGAAATTCACCTAAATCAGCCCACCAACAGTTCCAAGACTTGCTTTGATACCAATTTGATAGGAAATACTTGAGTTCGCAAGTAATCCAAGAGGAATTACTTGAGTTCGCAAGTAATCCAAGAGGAATTACTTGAGTTTGCAAGCAACCCTAGCAATAATTGGCCAAACAACGAGAAAAAACAAGAAAATCTGGAGGAATTCAATTTAAGACGATAGATTGCAGTAGTAGAAGCAAGCAACACAAACTCCAAGCAAGATACAGTTGATCCTCAATTCGAGAGGAGGATCGTCTCTCCCAATCTCTAGATTTTGGATCTAGAGCCCAAGACACCAAGAATACTCATAGAAAACAACTCCAAATCATGCATGCCCTAACCCCAGCCTTTTATGTTCTTTAAATACAATCTTTACTAATAAAAAACTTCCTAATATAAATTAATTTAAAATTACCTTCCTCATGCTTAAACCGTCCTCTCTCTCTCTTATTGCCGCCCAAAGAGGTGGGGCCCACATGCTTAGGCGGTGGGATTTAGAGGAAGCGTCCTGTAGGTTTCTCCTGGGCCGGTTTGGGCTGAACTGAAACAAAATTATCACATTCCGTGGTACAAGACC
>NW_021442286.1:0-314 GCF_001605985.2 Dendrobium catenatum
ATTTTAGCATATTTTAATGAGCATAACTATATATATATATATAAATACCACCAGCTATATTTTTAGTACACGATAAAATTGTTCGTTAATATAGAAAAAAAGTTGATTAGTGAGTTGATGTAACAAATAAGAATGATAAAATGGAAGTAAGACGAATTAAAGAATAATTAATTGAAGAATGATTACATTCATTGTCAAACTTAATATTTTGATATTTAGGGATGATCAGAGTAAATATAAATTAAAAAAAAAAAATCAGAGTAAATAGATTTTTTTTTTTTAATGTTTGTGTTACAAACTTACAATTACATTTC
>NW_021442287.1:0-235 GCF_001605985.2 Dendrobium catenatum
TTTAAATTAAAGTTTAAGTATTAATAGATTAAGATTTTAATTAAATATATTTTAAAATTTGATTTATTATTACCTTTGTTTCACACCGAGGCCATGAAGTTTATTTCACCTTCCTTGGGGCTAAGCTAATAGCCTCGTAGGCCTGGGTTACCCAGTAGAAATCGAGATTAATTAAGTTAATTTAAATTGGTTGAAATAAAGGAGTGGATTAATATAAAAAGGAGTTGGTTACTGA
>NW_021442288.1:0-300 GCF_001605985.2 Dendrobium catenatum
CGGTAAGTAGGTGGGGGTCGGGTTTTCCAAGCCAATGGGTGTGGTTGTCTTCTCTTGAGGTGAAGGGGGAAAGAGATTGGTGGAGAAGAAAAAGGAAATCGAGAATCACAAACCTCACACTTCCCACTAGAACTCACAAAGAGATCTAAGAGCTTTCTCCTCAAGAACTCACAAAGAAATCTAGAGGAGTTTTGGAACTCACAAAGAGATCACCAAGATAACTTTTCATTCATCAATAATCAATCCTCTTACATAAGAAAATAGCCATATATATAGGCTTCAAAATGACAAAGAAAACAA
>NW_021442289.1:0-204 GCF_001605985.2 Dendrobium catenatum
GAGTTGTGCAGTGAGAGCAGTGGTTGCGGAAGATTTGCTGGAGTTGGTGATTGGGTAGAGTCCGTGCAAGCTTGGTCCATGGAGGAGAACTTCATGAGTGTTCAGGTCCTTAATGTGATAACCATTGGGATCAAAATGCACGGAGCAGTGGTTATCAGTTGTGAGTTTATGAATAGATAGCAAATTATGAGAAATGGCAGGAAC
>NW_021442290.1:0-335 GCF_001605985.2 Dendrobium catenatum
AAATTAATAGGATTAGAGATAGAATTATAGCTTTAAATTTTATTGTTGATGATAAGATTGTTAATATTATAAGTGCTTATGCTCCTGAAGTATGTTTGTATATGAGTTCTAAATTAAATTTTTGGAATGACTTAGAAGAATTATTACAAAAAGATATCTTTTGAAGAAAGAATTTTTATTGGAGGAGATTTAAATTGATATGTTGGTAGAGAGGTAGATGATTTTAAAAGCATTCATGGTGGCCATGGTTTTGGAACGACAAATGAAAGTGACAATACCATATTAGGATTTTATTTATCTTATGATTTTTTAATTGCTAATACCTTATTTAAGAA
>NW_021442291.1:0-264 GCF_001605985.2 Dendrobium catenatum
CGGCTTCTCGACTCTCTGGTATCGGTCCATAGTTGTCCCGCGTTTAGGCGGCTTGATTGCTAGAAGCGTTGGTCGAGGAGGGGACAAGGAAGAGGGGGCCGGCGCCGCCGCTCTAAAAACCCTACTTGGGAGTGCGAAGCCAAAGCTCGAGGAATCCGTTAAAATCCTCAGCGACCGAAGAGGCAAAACAAAGCGTTTTATATCCGGATGGCAGTGGGGACATGAAAAAAAAAAACGGAAAAGAGTTTTCGTGGGCTTTTTTTT
>NW_021442292.1:0-457 GCF_001605985.2 Dendrobium catenatum
GTTTGATGCTTTAGTTGTTTTGTGCTAGTAGTCTTTTTTACTTATTACAGTAGTTCACTTCTTTACCCATCTTTTTAGTACTGTTACACTACTGTCCTTTTTTTTTTTACTCAGCTTTTCTTGCTTTTTAGTACTCTGTTTTACCTGCAGTAGTTAGATTCATTCAATTTATTTATGATGCACTGATTGCCCATTCATTTGTTTGTAGGTTCATAACTAATGGTTTCAGTGTTTGAGAGCAACCAAGGCTTACAGTTGCAAAAGATAGAGCCTGCAAGTAGCCGTAGAAGCTTGTACAGGAGAGCTTTGGAGAGCAGTTTATTATTTTTTTTGAGAGTTGTTGAGAGCTTGTATATATCAAAATAGTGGAAAACATTCTTTCTTCCCCTCCATTTTGATTCATTGCATTTTTTATTTTATTTTTGAAATTTCTTATTTGATTAATTAAAATAATTAA
>NW_021442293.1:0-485 GCF_001605985.2 Dendrobium catenatum
CTAATCCTAAGGGAAGAAAGCACGATGACGCACATCTGTCCTTAAGGAAGAAGAAATTAAAGATCTTGTGGGAAGGAAGCATTGCTTCCCACAAGAGATCAGATCTGGATTGTTCGTATGTGAAGGAAACTTGCTTCACATAGAGGATCGAGTCAGGATTATCGTACATGGAGGAAACTTTCTCCATATAGAGGATTATGTTTGAATTTTGAAATTTGAGATTTGAAAGTTTTAAGAGTGAATTTTGAAAGTTTCTGATGTTTGATTTTTAATTAAGAAATTTCTTTAATCCAGGAAACTTGAAGACTTTTATTGACTTTGAATTTGACACTCATCTGGCATGGTACTTCCTGAAGAGCCTCCCCAACATTTAAAATTATCGGGTGGCATTCTCCAGGGTTGATCAATTAATGTTTGAAAATTTCTCAATGATCGTCCCTACGACAAAAAGGACAGTCTTGTGTTGGTTCAAACTCCTCCACCGA
>NW_021442294.1:0-504 GCF_001605985.2 Dendrobium catenatum
TCAGACGAATCCTTTCACTATGGATGCCTGGGGCATGACAATATCAGTTTAAATAAACTTATTTGTGACGGATTTACGGTGGATTTGTGACGAACTTTCAGAAAATCTGTCACAAATTATTTATGACGGATTTTGTGTGGATTTTTCGCCGCAAATCCACCACAATTCCTTCACAAATTTTGTGATGAAAATTTCACCACAAATCTGCTGCAATTTTGTTGTAAAATTTTTCCATCACAAAGCCTACTGTCAATCCACCTCAAATCATTACTTTTTCTTTAGCGGTATTGGAAGAAGAGGCTTAGATCCTGAATTAGATAAAAATGATTGACATAAGCTTTAGGCATCTTTTAGGGCCTAAAAAATAATCCTATTTGTTAGAAGTTCAGAATACTACAAATGAACTTTGTTGAGGCTTCTTATAGATTTTAAGAAAAATATTTCTATCTTTAGCAAGAACATATTGGAATATTCTTTATAGTAATTACTGATATATAATGTGGA
>NW_021442295.1:0-669 GCF_001605985.2 Dendrobium catenatum
GGTCCAGAAACATACATCGCAGCAAACTGTGAATGACGCCCTAGAATTGATTTTCTCCTCGTTCTCCCAATCCAGACGGTCAAAGACTCAAAGTTCATAAAATTTTAAATATAGATAATAGAAATAAACATAATTAATGGGGATTTTGTTTAATGGCTTAAAATGTTCTTAATCAAATGTTATTTAATCCTAAGTGTCCTAAACTAGGCTTGAGTTTTTCACCTTGATTTGTGGATGGATTAAACCATTTAAGGAATTGTTGCATTTATAGGCTGTCCACGCTCCATATTGTTGAAGACTTCAAGAGCTGGAAGTGCCTTGATCGACTAGAGAGTCATTTTGATCAGCGTTTTAGTTAAATTCAGACTCACTTACAGTAGCAGGATGCACACTACCAACAAGACATGGGTTGGATTCGAGGTCAGTTTGACTCGATGAACACCAACATGGCTATGATGAATAGTTATTTTTCTATCTTCAACTAGCCACCTCCTCCAAATCAGGGCCCTCAGATCTATAGATGTACTTCTTGAGTGTTACCTTTGCCAGTCCTTCGAGATGTGATGTGATGATTTATATGTTGTGTTTGTATAATATTTTATGTACTTGTTTTTTATTCTAGTTTTTGTTCTTATTATTATGTTATCTTGTTTTTAAGTTTTATGTATA
>NW_021442296.1:0-501 GCF_001605985.2 Dendrobium catenatum
CCATGTTTAGAGCTGGCCTTAGGGAAGATCTGCGCACATAACTCTTTGCTCGAGGTGTAGACTCATTAGAGGCAGCTTGTAGCCTAGTTCTCAACCTCGAAGAATCTAAAACCCACTCCCAAACAAGGCACTTTGACTCCCGCTCGAACTCGTATAGAACCTCGTCTGGGCAGCCTCAAAACCGACCCTCGGGATCGACTACAAACCGAACCCCTGCTAGTTCGGCCCCTCCGCGCACGGACCTCAAGGGTAAAGCTCCCGAGCGAGATGCTCCCAAACCCAATTCCGGAACCAAGTGCTATAGGTGTCATGGGTACGGACACATTGCTTCGCAATGTTATAGTCCTTACAAAGTCACCATAATTGAAGAGGTGGACGAAGAGGAAGAAGAACCACAGACTGATTTGGTTCACCAAGTGGATGAGGAAGAAGACTCTTTTACTGAAGAAGAGCCCGTTACCCTACAAGTTGTTAGGTGCGCTTTGGCCCAACCTAAGTTAA
>NW_021442297.1:0-681 GCF_001605985.2 Dendrobium catenatum
AATAGTTCAAAATCATGCATTAACATATTCAACTTGAATTGCTTGATTTCACTAGTGCCTTCGTGTATGGTGTGTAGTTTATCCCAAACTTTCTTACCAGTAGTGCACGTGGATACTAACATAAAATCTTAAGAATTTAAAGTACAGAAAACACAATTTAAAGATTTTGCATTCAATTGAGCATTTACTTGTTCTTTCCTATTCCATTGATTCAAAAGAATATCAGTTTTAACTCCATTAATAATACGTGACAGAGATGAATAACCAGTTAAAATCATATGCCACATGCGAAAATCAATCGATTGCAAGAAAGTAGTAATGAAAATTTTCCAAAAATCAAAAGGAATATTTTCAAATAAAGGTGGTCTCGTGATTGAATAACCTTCCGCAACAGTATGATTTGAAAAATTAGCCGAGGGTCAAAATTTAAAAAGTTTTAAAACTTAATTTTATGAATCCAGCTCTGATACCACTTAAAAGTTCGTTAGGGATGTTAAGCCCTATAGAACTGACCCAAAGTTAAATAAAGAGAGTGGCGAATTGGTAAAGAAGAAACTTTAAGCAAAGTACAAACCAAAATCACCACAAATAAAAACCAATATGAAAATTAAATGCGGAAGCAAATAATAAGAAAGAACACACTGAATTTATAGTGGTTCGGTCAAACCTTGACATACGTCC
>NW_021442298.1:0-233 GCF_001605985.2 Dendrobium catenatum
TATAAAGAATCCTAAAAACTATCACACATTTTTTTTTTGCTGTGAATTACTTTTGAGTGAGACCACAAAGAGTGTGTTTGGGAAAGATTTTTGAGATTAAAAACTAAGAGATCTAGTGAAGGAAATTTGTGAGGGATTCACAAGGTTTCCCAAAGTGGGTATCTCTTTTTCTTATTCAATTTTCTACCCATCTTCTTTAGATGCTCTCAAGAGAAGATTATAAAAATTAGATC
>NW_021442299.1:0-203 GCF_001605985.2 Dendrobium catenatum
GGAACGAACAGGAGTTGAAGAAAATTTTTCTAAGTCTTGATCGTCCAGGACGAAGTGTATTCGTCCCAGGACAAAATGTTCTCTGGAATATTTTCATTAAGAATGAAGTGTATTCATTCCAGGATGAGTTCCTCTCTGGAGTATTTTCGTCCAGGATAAAGTGTATTCATCCCGGGCTGATTTGCTCTCTGGAAAAATTTCGT
>NW_021442300.1:0-1083 GCF_001605985.2 Dendrobium catenatum
ATAATACAAGCCAACAAAAATTTAAATAGAACAAATGGCAGGAACGAAACTATCCAAACCTCAATTAAAAGTAAACCAACTATTACTAAATATAAAATATCAAAAATAGACTAATGCTGATAAATCTACTCTTGATATGACCGTTCATTAAACATGCCTGTAGGACCTGTTATAAAAAGAGACAATATATGAGTTTGATAAATCAAACTCAACAAATAATTCCTATCTATCAATGTATAAATGACAAAGGGGCGGGACATGCATGCAATATGAAGAACTAATTAAATGGTGGAAGTAACAACCTATAGTAACAAAAAAAGTAGTACTGACACATGACATATTTCCTACAACATAAATCAAATATGCTAAAGCCATTAATGTATATGTCAAGCTACTATTAATGCAAATTATTTTAACATCCAGCACTCTTATCATGTTGAACCACTCAGCAGCTATTCTCAACTTCATAAAATGGATATGAAAAACATGAAAAGCAGAACATAAGAGAAAAACCTTTTTTATATTTCATCCATAGTGCATGCAGAATGACTACTAAAACATATATTAGCAATCTGTAATGATAAAAAGACCAATGTAACAAGAGTTTGATGAAGATAGCAATAATATGCTGGATCTTGCCAGAGGAAGAGGAGGCGGCGTCATCGGCAACACCACCTGCAGGTTTCTTGCTGTGGCTGGCCTTGTGTCCGCCGAGGGCCTGGTAGGATGCGAAGGCCTTGCCGCAGACAGAGCACTTATAAGAGAGGCCATCTGCAGACGGGGAAAATGGAAGCAACGGGAGACGGTGGTCAGAGCTGCTGTGCGCGAGCTTGACAAGGCAGAGAGCAATGTAATGTTCCTTTGTCGGTCGCTTCGACCTTTTCCGCTTCGGCCACCCTTCCAGTGTCGGCTGTGGCCGCGACGACGAATCGTTGATGGTCATCGTCAGCACCGTCGCTGGCTTGGTTATTTTATCAATAGAATCAGCTGAGGGAAGCCCCAAGTAGAATTTAAAGGTACAATGCAAGTCATAATCTCGATAACCACCTGATGACATGAAGTTGTCTTTTATCGCGAGGTCTA
>NW_021442301.1:0-297 GCF_001605985.2 Dendrobium catenatum
TAGATCCGTATCTGGATCTGGAATACACTTCGTCGGTAGAAGCCGGGATTTACCACTTGGACAGCGTCGTGCCAGCTGGCGGCGGAGCTTCGCCAGGCTTCATCATGCTTGATTTTGCTAAATCCAAGCCGACGCATAGCTACACCGGCAGCCACAGCATGTCGTTCGCTGAGGACGCGGTGGTATCAGATGGCGGTGGAAAAGAGATGGAAGACATGTCGACTTGCACCGGCGGGGAGTTGAAACCTTCTGCTATGCCACCGATCAGTGTGATGACCAGGCACGGTGAGATACTCA
>NW_021442302.1:0-476 GCF_001605985.2 Dendrobium catenatum
TTCTCCCTCTTTATCTTTACATGGTTTTAAATATTATCTCTTATTTGTGGATAAATTCTCTCGTTTTTCATGGATTTATTCTTTAAAGTCCAAATATGATGTTCCTTCTATGTTTTACAAATTTAAGGCTCTTGTGAAAAAATAATTTTGTAAGCAAATAAAATTTCTACGTTCTAATGGTGGCGGAGAATACTCTTCCATTTCATTTCAAAATTTTCTCGCTACTCATGGCATTATACATCAAGTTACTTGCCCTTATACTCCTGAACAGAACGGTGTTGCGGAATGCAAACATCGTCATGTTCTTGAGACAACTCGAGCATTACTTCATGAAGTTTCTCTACCACCAAAATTCTGGGTGCAGGCTGTCATGTCTGTTATGTATCTCATCAATTGCTTGCCGTCTATCTCTCGCAAGACCTCTTCACCCTTTCAACTACTATATAATAAATCTCCAAATTATTCTTCTTTTAAAA
>NW_021442303.1:0-323 GCF_001605985.2 Dendrobium catenatum
TTATTTAAGTTTTTGAGAAATTAGGGTTGACATCTACAGAATTTTCTAAGTGGATCTTATGTATGGTGTGATTATGCTCGATATAATTAAATATTCATTAATTTTTAATTGTTTATAATGCAATGCATACAAATTTATCTTTTATGCAAAAATCTCCTAACGAGCACGGGCTTATTTCGTAGAAATGTTATCTTTCTGTGTAAGCCTAAATGTTTTTATTTAAATACAAGTAGAAAATCTTTATTGTCCTTAGATGCCTAATTGCATTGCAGGCTAAAAATATCACATGCAGATAATTAACCTAAAAAATTGGTAATTTCTTA
>NW_021442304.1:0-215 GCF_001605985.2 Dendrobium catenatum
GGTACCGAGCCAGTACCGAGTATGTACCGCTCGGTACATGCTCGGTACTGAGCGGTACACACTCTGTACCACTAGGTACACGCTCGGTACCGAGCAGTATATGATCGGTACCGAGCTGTATATGCTCGGTACCGCTCAGTATTGATCATATATAACAAGCATAATTTCAAAATTACTCTTATAATAAAATTTTGTATTCATGCTAGGTCGAACCC
>NW_021442305.1:0-667 GCF_001605985.2 Dendrobium catenatum
TCATTATGGTCGCGTTGGACATGATGTGAGGGAATGTTCTGATAAGGTTGTTCATGGGATCAAGGATCAGTTGGAGAAGAATTCTGAAACTGTTGTAGGGGAGTTTCAAAAAGCTGAAGCTGAAGTCAAAAATGTGGTGAACAAATCTGAATATGGCCCTTAGATACACGTCCACTTCAAAAACAGAAGATTTATCGAAGGAGGAGGAGAGGATAAAACAGAGAAAGATAATAATGGGAGCAAACATGAAAAAAGAGGAAGTATGGATCAGGTGACTAGTATTTAGAAGCAGATTTTAAATGACAAAGTGAATATGGATAAAGTGGAAAAGATTTTGGATCCTGGGACGACTACAATCGAGAAAAGCAATGCTGGTGACAATAAATCTGTTATTTCTTTAAATAACAAGTTTGCTGTGCTGAATGAAGATAGTGAAATGGAACTTATGGGAGACCCGAAAGATCTGTTTAAATCACAAAGCAAGGATCTGGGATCTGCTGATGGTTTAAATAACTCAACACCATGTTCAAGTGGGCCTAATAAGATTAAACTCACTAAAGAGTTGAAATCCTTAGGACCTATGGATTCAGAGGTGAAGAGAAAAAAGAGAGATGGAAGAATGAGTTCCCGAAGTGGGGTGGAATCCCCTACACTAGCTTAATGTCTT
>NW_021442306.1:0-211 GCF_001605985.2 Dendrobium catenatum
TAAGCAGTACCGAGCAATACCATGTACTGAGCGGTAGTGAGTTCCGGTATCGAGCCTATGATTAAGAAAACGAAGAATGAAGAAAACGATCCTTCAATGCTGTGGGCTCCAAAAATTCGGCCCCGGCCTCCCCGCCGCGCTTTTCTTCTTATTCGGTGAAGGAGTTTTAACTAAATATGTTCCGGGGTAAATTTTGGAAGGCAGATGAGTT
>NW_021442307.1:0-320 GCF_001605985.2 Dendrobium catenatum
AATTTGTTATGATATTATATATATTATAAGATCAATATGACTTTGGTGTTGTCTGGGATAGCTTTTTACTATTTTTGTTTTTCATATTATAACCATAATTTTTGTTTGACAACAATTTTTTCAATGTTTTTAATAATTTTTAGTGCTAATATTCTATTTTTTTAGCTGTTTTCTGCAACAGTTTTAAAAAAAAAACTGTTTTCTCCATAGTAATTTTACAATCATCTTTATAAAAACTGCGACCGTCCATATCGTTCCCTTAACTGACTTGATCGAGATGATTTAATACAAATATAATATATAATAAATATTAAATTTTA
>NW_021442308.1:0-220 GCF_001605985.2 Dendrobium catenatum
CCAAATTAGGATGATTCAATATCCAAATAGAAAAGAAGATACCCCTCTTAGGGATGAGTTTCTTTTCATTTGGATATCCAGAACCCGGCGGACCCGAGATGCTCGTAGAAGAAGAAAAGATAGAACAAGAAGATTGAAGAAAGAAGATGAAGAAATAAAGATTCAAGGAACAGTATATCCCAGTTCAAAAACCACTTGCGTCATTCTTAGGATTATAATC
>NW_021442309.1:0-259 GCF_001605985.2 Dendrobium catenatum
GGCTTAAAGTTCTGCGAACACATTAAATACATTGAATATACTCGTGTCGATATTTTATTGACTTCCGGACCTATGTCTACATTCGGTGTCTGGATCTAATAACTTTCCCTGATTGAGAGGGATATAACAAATAACACGTGAATGAATGAATAGCCCCGTCTTACTTAAAAAACATATCCATATACCTAACATAATTTTTTTCCAGATAAACTGCAACAAAAAAATAATAATAATAAAAGCAAAGATAATGGCAAGGCAG
>NW_021442310.1:0-1052 GCF_001605985.2 Dendrobium catenatum
ATTATTTTGAATACTTGAATTTTCATGGGCATTTGGGAGGCATTTTTGAATGTTTGTGGTCCCCTCCAGTTGAGATTTTCTATCAACACGGCCATCATCAGGGTATTTACATGACATTTCATTTTATGGGTTTGACCCTTATCGACTTTGTCCACTTTCCGATAGAGGGTTGAGTTCAAACTCAAATTCCGCAGCATCCTCAAACGTCACATGTGTACCAACAATATGCTCACTGGAGACCATGCGGGTATCCGCCTGTTGAATGCATTCAGCATGATGTATTTGCATGGTAGCTGTATGTATGCGTGTATGATGTGTTTTGTACATGCTTGAATGAAATATCGGCACTTGGGAGATAAATGGAAATGTAATTACAATGTCGAGCAACATGCTTGAATGAAATCCTTGGCATCCTACAAAAGCATGCTATAGGTTAATTTTTGAATGCAATAGCAATGTCGGAATGACAAGTTAGAATGAAATCTTCACCATCCTGCAGATACATGTCGGAGACTATTTTGGACTATAATAACAATGTCAAGACGACATGCTAAAATGAAATCATTGGCATCCTGCAAATATATGCGAAGAGATTATTTTGAGATATGATTACATTGTCAAAAGACATGCCTTGAAAGAATTATTATGCATACGCATGTATGAGGACACTTCAAAATATTTGCATGTGCATGTAGTGTAAATGGGTGTTTTGTGATTATCAACTATGCAAATAACCCATGTTGATAAACGCACCAAATTTAATTAGGAATCTCAAAACGTCTTCTATCAACTTATATAAGTGTTGCAAATCCAGTGGCGTGACGCTGTAAGTTTATCACTTTGGTCCACCTATGATTTGCAATTTTTACTACAGATTCCCTGCTTTTGCTTACAGGTGAATTGTAATATTGCATTCGGAATAGCCATGAGATACTTCATTGTTTTAATACAATCTCTATCTTCTCGTTCTTAAAGAGATCAAGTACACGAATAATCTAATCCTTGGTCATACTGGATGAGGACATTCAAGCTATATGAAGTCATTTTGTGAT
>NW_021442311.1:0-361 GCF_001605985.2 Dendrobium catenatum
CTGTTCTGATTTAATCTGTTCTGATTTGATCTATTCTGATATGTTCTGATACGATTCTGATATGATTTAATCTGATTTCTGGTTTTTGTCCTTTCTGTCAGCTCTGATGTGATGTATTTCTGTTCTGTTCTGATTCGATATACGATTCTGTTGATCTGATTTCTGTACGGATTTCTGTGTGATGTGTTTGATATGGATTCTGAGGATTCTGATTGGAGGTTTAATGTCTTGCTGAGCTGTTGTAGCTCATCCTTGTTTTCTGCGTGGTTTTAAGGTTCTGGGAAAGGAAAGGAAGTCTTGGAGTAGGAGTTCAGAGTCTGGTCTGTTATAGGTATTTGGTACTTTTGATTTTTGTACAGTC
>NW_021442312.1:0-245 GCF_001605985.2 Dendrobium catenatum
TAGTTAATTACCCCTCCCGATAACGAGAAAGAACTTTCGATTAAGGCTAGTCGTCAATCAGATACATAGAGATACGTAGTATCTGGCATATAGTAACAACATGGATTTGAATTTAGAAATTGGGTATAGGTATTTGAGAAGTTTGATATTTAAAGTAAAAATTTCACCATCTTGCACTTAAAGATGATGGTGGGGGAATGGATGATGAACCCGATCAAGATCCCATGGTTTCGTCATCCCGGGCC
>NW_021442313.1:0-306 GCF_001605985.2 Dendrobium catenatum
TATATATATATAAATATATTGGAGAAAGAAATTGAATCATTTCAATTTTGTTACATGAATTTTTATATATCTAATAGAACATCAAAGCATGATGATGAATCCAGAATCAAAATTTATAAAATCAAGTATAAATGATACTGAAGGACATAAGGGTTGATCTAAGATTTAAGGATTTGGAAAATGGAAAGCCACTTCCTTATTTCCTTTTTACCGTGGCACTTTTGTGCATTTTTTATTTTTGACACACTTTATGCATATTTTCTGTTTGGTACACTTTGTGCATCATTCTATTTTTAGTAAGAAGCT
>NW_021442314.1:0-271 GCF_001605985.2 Dendrobium catenatum
CAGCCGACTACGGTCCTCCTGACTTACGTCGCCCGCCTACTACAGTCTTTCCGTCATCCGTCGCCCGTTGAATACGTTCCTCCTGACTTATGTCGCCTGCTGAATACATCCTTTCCGACCTCTGTCGCCCGCCGACTACGATCCTCCTGACTTACGTAGCCCGTCGACTACAATCCTCCGTCGCCAGCTGACTACGGTCCTCCTGACCTACGTCGCCCGTCGACTGCAGTCTTTTTAACAAAGCGAATACGTCGATAGTAGATCTTTGTAT
>NW_021442315.1:0-322 GCF_001605985.2 Dendrobium catenatum
TAAAATAAAAATATTATTAAATAAAAATAATAAAGAAAAAGAAAATAAAATTTCCCTATCATTCTTGAAAATAAAAATAAGAAATCTTTTATCTTCATAACAAGTTTTAAAATAAACTTTTTCTTTTACAAACTACCTTTACAAAACAAACTCTCACTACCGGTCCACCATGTTGCCTAACAAATTCAGTAGCCGAAAACTTCTACTGATTCCAAACTTTGTAAATTTAAACTAATACATAAACAATTCCTGAATGATAAATCATTAGTCAAATTGCACTTACATTTGTAGTTGATAAATTTAATTTGGATGTTAGTGGAGG
>NW_021442316.1:0-248 GCF_001605985.2 Dendrobium catenatum
AAAACTCATATTTGACCCAAAAATCTGAGTTTGACCCATTTTTGACCCGATTTTGACCCGAAAAAAGAGATTGACCTGAAAACTTGTAATTTTGGGTCAATTCCGGGTCATTCGTGTCGGGTTGGGTTGACCCGGACCCGAATCGGGTCGGGTTCGGGTCTAGAAACCTGACCCATTTTTAAAAACGGGTCGGGTTCGGGTTGACTCGAACAGTGCCGGGTTAGTTCTGGGTTCAACCCGAACCCGAC
>NW_021442317.1:0-300 GCF_001605985.2 Dendrobium catenatum
TGAAAATTTTAAATCAAAAGTAGAATAACCTCTTTTATGAAACAGAGATTAAGAGTTAAAATCTTTCGTTTCCTTCCTTTGACTACTTTTAGAGAAGTCAATCACAACTTATATAAGAATTCAAGAAAAATAGGAGGTAGATTTATTTTCAATAATTTTTTTTTTATTTTTAAAAAGATGGTGATGTGTGTGTTGATCAGAGAAAATACTACAAAAAAAGAAAAAAACTAAAGACAAAATTAAAAATTTTAACTAAAAAGAAGAAAAAAAGAATAAAAAAAAAACATATAAAATACACAA
>NW_021442318.1:0-1173 GCF_001605985.2 Dendrobium catenatum
TTTATGCATTGCTACTCTTTTGTTGTGTATTCATTGCATAAACTGTGTGTATTGATTGAGTATTTATTGCGTATTTATTGAGTATTTGTTTCGTATTTGTTGTGCATTTTTCTTCTTAATTACTGCTTATTTGTTGCATGTTTATTGTTTAATTAATATTCAATTATTGTGTATTTATCAGGATATTTATGTTAATAAGAAAGAGGCATACGATGCTTATTATAATTATGGTCAAAATCTTGATTTTATTGTTTGTAAGGATCATCACAGTTATTGGCCAAATTTCAAAAAAATAAAACCCAAGGACTTTGTTTGTTCAAAAGCTGGTTTCAAGAAGTTGTCTGATCTCAATATCCAAAGAAAATATAGGAAATCAGACACCCAAACTGGTTGTCCAGCTATGATTAGGTTTATAGTGGATGAAGCTGGATATTGGAAGGTCTAAACATTTATTGAAAACCACTATCATGATTTGCCTAGGGAAGAAGACCGACATCTACTTAGATCATACAGGAATATGTGAGATGAAAAAGCTTCAGTTCTTAAATCAATGACAGAAGCCGAGATAAGAACCATTGATGCATTTTCCTTCCTTGATAATGAAGTTGGAGGTGTCCAGAATATTGGATTCACTAGGAGGGATGCGTACAACTTTATTAAAAAAATAAAAAGAAAAAAGATTAAATTTGGAGACACTAATACTTTGATTCAGTTATTTAAAAAACACCAACTTAATGACAACATGTTTGATTGGGATGTCGAGAAAGATGAATTTGATAGATTATTAATTTTTTTTTGAGTTGATGGGATTGGTAGGATAGATTATGACTGCTATGGTGATGTGGTAATTTTGTATAACAAGTTATAGGCTTAATAAGTATAATTTGGTATGCGCACCATTTGGTTGGGTTAATAATCATTGGCAAAAAATTTTGCTTAGAGTGGCCTTCTTGTTAGAAGAGACGATTAAATCATTTACGTGGTTGTTTACAACTTTTGTGCGAATAATGGGTGATAAACATCCAAAAATAATATTTACATATCAAAACCAAGCAATGGCTATGGGCTATAGAAGTTGCATTACCTCACAATCGCCATAGACTATGCCAATGCCATATCCGTAAAAAGGTTCCATCAAAAGTATCGTGGTTCAATAGCAACAAAAAAGTGAAA
>NW_021442319.1:0-813 GCF_001605985.2 Dendrobium catenatum
GCGATACGATTTGTGACTAATTTAATGGAGAAGAGAGATGCGACGAAAATGAAAAGACACGCTTTCTCGAATTAGCCTAAACTCGAGATCAATAATAATATCATTGAAGTCGACATTGTTATGTAAATCTTTCAGAGACAGAAATATAAATCATGCTTCAAGCCGACGAACATATGACCGTATTTTTCTAAATTTGATGCTCACAAATTTACTTTCATGCCAAGATCATTCTTCAAATAAGGGGTTCATTCCAAAAGAGGCCTATCTCAAGACGAATTAGTGCATCTGCAAAACTCTTAAACTTCACTCAATATCAAACAACACATGACGTTTTGAGAGGGTTTTCATCATAGCCATGCAAAAATATATATTTTTTTTTACCAATACGGGGGCATGAAAGTGTATCAAACTTTATTTTATAAGTTTTCTAAGTGACAGAAGCACTGCACTTTATCTTTTCTTTTATTTCAGCGAAAGATAATAATAATAAAGCAAATTACATAAAGAAATCTCCTAAATAGATGGGAAACTAAATGAAAATGAGCTTTTATAGTAACCATGACGCTAGTAAAAGAAAAGGAGAAAAGAAAAGTAACATGAAGGTCTCCAACCATATCTCAAATGAATTACAGAACAAGTATCAAGCCACTTGCAATACCACATTATTAGAGTATAGTAAGGATAAGATACAACAAAATCCACCCACCAAATACCCTCCCAAATCCACATATCACTTATTCCCCATGGCACCAACGTATAAAAGAAACTTTCAGTTAACGTAGAAATATAAACTTACATTTGTACTCTTTTATT
>NW_021442320.1:0-399 GCF_001605985.2 Dendrobium catenatum
AAACAAAACCTCAGCACAGGAAGGGAAACCAAGCCCATATAAAAGCAGCCAGAGAAAGCAATTGCACCAAAATCTCCTTAAACCGATCCACCAATTTGACATAAACATTCCAGTTACGGATTTTTGCACGAATGGCAGAAGTAATAGCCGCTTTGACATAATCCGGGTTGTTCCACGAATTAGAGAATTTCCTCAAATTACGTTCTCTCCAGATGAAATAAACAGCCGCAGAAATGGCTAAAAAGCAAAAAAATTTCTCCAAAACATTGTAATTGGGATTGCTATAAAAAAGTCATAAACCTAGTATAAATTCTGTCTCAAGTAAAAGCAGTTAAGCACCGGGATCATGGAGGAGATAACAGAATATGAGAAATCAAAGTTAAAGAATATATGGGAATG
>NW_021442321.1:0-397 GCF_001605985.2 Dendrobium catenatum
GGAATTTGGGTGATTACCCGCTTTGTCGCAAGCGTCGAGACGCACTCCCTCCCACCACGCTAAGAAAATCATGCATAGGTGGTCGTTTTGTCTCGACGTATGCGATGAAACGGGTTCTCAGAGTTTTAGGGCTAGAGAGTTATACCTTGGCGGTCGTCGGCGCGGGTCGAGGGAGAAAGAGGTATAGTATTTTTCTTTTTAACATTTTTTTTTAAACTATTTTATTAACTAATTATAATTAATTATAACTATTCTTAGTTAATTATATTTACTCTTAATTATATTAATTAAATAATTAATTATGTTTATTAAAATTAATTAAAAATGATTAATTATAATTAAATTATAATTAATTCATATTAATTAACTTTAACAAATAATAATTAATTGTTAATAA
>NW_021442322.1:0-1434 GCF_001605985.2 Dendrobium catenatum
CCAGAGTTGAGACCTCTGTCTTGAATAAAATGATCTCGTCGCCGAAAGAGGAAGCCCGCCCTCTCCGTTCCATCATAGCAGCAGCTCGAAGTACGTGAATGAAGTCTGTCATCTGCTTCGTATCGCTACTCTGCCTGTGGGAGATTGCGATAAAGGACTCTGTCGACTGCCCATTTGATCCGGACCGCTCGGTTGAATTTTCGAACTTAGGCAGTGGATTCAAAATTCAAATAAAGTCGAATAGGTTTAACTGGGATTAAAATGGACTAAACCATGTCAAACTCGAGTCCAAATCTAATCCATTCTGAGTCAATTTGGGTATTCAGGCTGGCTCGAGTTTAACTCGGGTTTGATATGATTTGATCGAATTAACAAAATTGAATTTAAATGAGTTGATAATTCGAATCAAAATAAACCCGATGCGGCTAACACAAGCGGATCTGATTTAATAGATTTTGATCGAGTTTAATTTATCCCAATTTTGAGTCAATTCAAGTTCAATTGATTTTTTATCAAATTTGAATCAGCTTAATTGGATCTGAATCGACATCGACCTAGGTTAACTAGGCTTGACGAGATCTAAATAAATCGTTCGAGGGTGCTCGGAAATATTTAAGCAAAAATTGATATCAACATATACATACTATGTACAAGCATTATACATTATACGTACAAGTTTATACAAACATTGTACACGCTATGTACAAGTAATATACACACTATGTATAATATTATACATGCTATGTGCAAGTATTATACACACTATGTATAAGTTTATACATGCTATGTATAAGTATTATACACATTATATATAAATTTATACAAGCATTATACACGCTATGTACAAGAATTATATATGATATATAAAAGTATTATAAATACTATATATAAGTATTATATATGATAATATAAGCATTATACATACTATGTGTAAGTTTATAAATATTATATACAAGCATTATGTATACTATGTACAAATTTATACAACAATTATAAATGTTATATATAAGAATTATACATGATATGTATAAGCATTATACATATTATGTATAAATTTATACACACTATATATAAGTTTATATATACTATGTACAAGCATTGAACATGCTAGGTATAATCATTATACATACTATGTATAAATTTATACATGTTATGTACAAGCATTATACATACTATATACAAACATTATACACAATATATACAAGCATTATACACGTTATCTAGAATTTTATATATGCTATGTACAAGCATTATACACACTATGTATAAGTTTATACAAGCATTATATACACTATATACAAGTTTGTATATAATATGTATAAGTGTGTACATGCTATATATTAATATTATACATACTATGTACAAGTTTAAACAAGTATTATACACACTGTATACAAGTTTATACAAGCATTATACACGCTATATACAAGCATT
>NW_021442323.1:0-546 GCF_001605985.2 Dendrobium catenatum
CAAAATGAAGATTCCGTAAAGTCGCCCCACTTAGCCTCCCATGCGACATTTACGTTGTTACTATCAGTTCGGAGTTTTGCCTCATTTATTTTCAAAGATATGAAACCTCCGAGCTTATGTCTCCAATAACTCCCATTGATATATCATAAGAAAATTATCTTAATCAGGCATGAATATTGGAGAAATATAAGCGGTGAGCTTCAGAAATTAAATATATAGGATCGTTTGAACTCTAATTACAACAAACTTATAGTCAAATTGAATGTTTAAAAAATACAAACTCAATGACATCAAATTCGATTTAATCTGAGCCCAAATGAGTCCAAATCAAAGACCTAAAGTGCATTTGGAAGGTTCAAACCATAATTCGAATTATCAAACGGTTTCTAAGCATGACATGTTTATAGTCGAATCAAGCAGCTCGACGAGACGAATCCAAAGAGCCCAAGATCACTTCATTTTGATATCATTAAGGCATTCAAATGATCAATAAACGATCAAGGGGATTGATATCGGCCGTCCATTCAAACCACTCTCATTTCGGCC
>NW_021442324.1:0-442 GCF_001605985.2 Dendrobium catenatum
TTTTCTATTTGTTATGGTTTTTATTTATTTATTGTATCGTTATCTTATATTTTTCCTTGTTAAAGTTCCTTGAACTTCTAAACAAAATAAATGAATTTAAAAAATAATTAAAAATTCTGATCACATCATCCTGTATGAACCTAATTTATATTAAATGATTTCATACACCTCTGCTATGACATTCATGGAATCAATGGCCCATATATAACTAATAATTATTGGTCTTACTATATAAGATCCTATTTCAAATTGTATGATCTATATGTCAATATTGTTGGATGAATTTAATTTGGTGAGTATGATGTTTAATTCTATATTGTATTGTATGAACACTTTGTTGTAATCTAAGATCTCTAGTCTGTGATTTTGATGATGAAAAATATTATTAATTGAATTATTTCTTTTCCCACTAATATTTTAGGTATTTTTTATCTATGAGCAC
>NW_021442325.1:0-224 GCF_001605985.2 Dendrobium catenatum
AGCAAAATATGCCTCGTATCTTTCGGGATCTTTGAGATCCTGAATCAGAGTCACCCGAAGGTCTTTAGACATCACCAAAGCATCGTATATGCTGAGCTGTGCTGGGATTTTCCTCAAATGGGATAAGATATTATAATCTATTCCATTGGCTGGAGTCTTCTTTTTCTTAGAATCTTCAGGAATAATATCATCGTTGATAATTATCTCTTTCTCCTTATCTTTAT
>NW_021442326.1:0-450 GCF_001605985.2 Dendrobium catenatum
GTTTAAAAAAAAAAAAAAAATCTAAAATGGTTGCCATAAAGAGCTTCATCCAAACTATAAGAAGATTACTCAATTGAGCTCATTAATCATAATCCTAAATGAGATATCAACAAGTTTAGGGGCATAAAATAAGTCTAAATGTTTGTCTTACTTTGAGAGAACATCTCTTGAAGACAAAGGCACATATGAAAATATCTAAAAATAAAGATTCAGTTCAATAGAAAATGAAATTAAGTATCTGATTAATTTCTATAAAAAATCCACCATCTCATTATTCCAAAATTTAGATATCCTCCCATGATTCTACTTTCTCATGCAAGCGAGGAAATCAATGTTTCCTTTAGGATAACTTTCTTAATGTTTTCATGATTTTTTAGTTAAAATTTCTTTTGAATTAGAAATTTTTGTACTAACAAGTTATTTTAAAAAGCAATGAGAAAACTAGCCCAA
>NW_021442327.1:0-350 GCF_001605985.2 Dendrobium catenatum
CATGTAAAGAGGGTGATGTGGCTTGATGTTTTGAATAGATGGGGACCACATACTTCATTCACAGATTTTACAAAATCTGAAATAAAATTTTAGATTTCTTAAGGGGAAATAACTTCCTAATATGAGGGCAATCAATTGGATCAATTTGAATTTCAAATTTGAAATTGAAATTCAATTAAATTGATTGCCTAAAATTAAGGAGCTAAATTAGGAAACAAGTAATGGCTCATAAAACATTCAAATTTCAAATTCGAAATTCAAAGCAGTGGGGAAGGAGGCGGCGGCAGGAAGGGGGGAAGGGAGCCGGCGGCAGGGGCGCTGGACGGTGGCTGTTGGTCGGCGGAAGGGGG
>NW_021442328.1:0-1187 GCF_001605985.2 Dendrobium catenatum
GCTCATGGTCCCTAGGGGCTGAAATGAGTCTAGAAAATTCAGTTTATTGTTCAACATATCAGGATTAATGGTCTAGAAGTGACTGGAGGCTTTGGTGAAGGTTCTAAGGTCAGAATCTTCAAAGTAATAGGTTCAGTGGCATGGGCTATAAATATTTGAAGGTTTTACAGCCTTTGGATTTTGATTTAGTTTCTGGGGTTAGAAACCTCAGAATGAGCTCAAATTTGGTGGGTTTCCTCCAGAGACATGCCCCATCAGTATGCATTTGACAGACTCTGAATCGGAGGTCATTTGATTATGTTTTGAAATGTTTGAAAATTTACTGAAAAAGGCCTTTAGGACTATGCCTTTTAGCATGTGATTTTGGTTTCAAATTCTGGATTTAGATTGGGTTTTGGATTTGATTGATTAAATGTCTGGATTGATTTATGATCTAGGTAGATCCTAAAGTCTGACTTCTATAAAGATCTTAAGGTCTAGAGTAGATCCTAAGGTCTAAAGTCTAGAAAGATTCTAGGATAAATCCTAAGGTCAAGATTCTAGGAAGATCCTGGAGTTTGGATTGGTGACTTAGAGTCAGAAATGATCCAAGTGACCTCATACAAAAATGAGGTCAACAAATGGACCCCCAATATGTGTAATAGAATGAAATTGTATTGCACATATTGGTGTTGACCGAGCTTAAAGATCATGTCTAGAATTTTAATCCTAAGGGAATGGAAAGTTCATCCCTGGGGAATCAAGGTTTGAATTGATACTAGGGTAGTGCCACAGAGGGCGTACTCTACCACTAGTGGATTTAGTCCTAAAGGAAGGAAAGTCTATCCCTATAGGAAAAGAAAATTTGGGTGATTGTATAAAAAGGAAAAAAAAATCCTAACTATAGATGATCAGATTTGAGTTTTGATTTGATTGTAGAGGAAGGGAAGTCCTAACCCTAGAGGATTGAATTTGGAATTAATCCTAAAGGAAGGGAAGACCTAAACCCTAAGGGATTGAATTTAAAATTGACACTAGGGTAGTGCCACAAGGGGCGTACTCTACCACCAGTGGATCTAATCCTAAGGAAAGGAGGAATCCTAACCTTAAGGAAAAGAAGATTGGATTTGATTCTAAGGGAAAGAAAAACCTAAACCTTAGGAAGAGAAAGTGACTGAACTATAGTGGGGCCCAAGAGGCTTAAATCC
>NW_021442329.1:0-1556 GCF_001605985.2 Dendrobium catenatum
ATGAGGGATTTTTTTATTTTGATTTGAGCAAATTCCAAACATATTGCTTTGTGAAGAAAAATACATGTGTACAGTATGTAGCAAAGATTTGGAAACACAAAAAAACCTTAGTAGCTACTACTTCATCAATTATTGAAAAAAAAAAGAAGAAGAAATTTGTATGTTATATTATTACATTTTATTATTATGATTTAATGAAAAATGGATCATTTCTATTAGAAAGTAATGCATACAAGCATGCAATCATTAATAACCTAATGAAGTCCCGTGTTCACCTTGTCTTTCTTCAAACTCAAATCAAGGGGGATTGACATAGTCAAATTGATCAAGCTAGATCCTAAGACCAGTCCCACTGGGTTCAGTGGGTCAAACCATGTCTGTGGAGCCCAGACCTAGGTCTTGGGTCAACCTGGTTGAACTGTAACCAAGTCGATTGAATGTATGCAATTCCTCAGCCATATGGTTCAAATTTTCCAATCACCTCCCTTTTGATTCAAATCAATTCCAAGGCTTCTCTTGCTCAATCCCTCACCCACTTGGGTTGGTTGACCATATTTACTAGGTCAACACATGGCTTGGTCAATCCAAACCTTATTTTGTCAAATTTGACCTATTTAGGTCAAATTCACAACCCTTTGAGCATTTAAACCCTTCAAAATCTTCTCTTGACCCAAACCATGGACAAGGAGGATTATTTCCCTCCTAATTGTCCCTAGAAGAGATATTGGCCATCCATCATGAACATAGGACTATAAATAAGGATATAAAGGCTTCATGTAAAGGATCTTGTTTTTGCTTTCACCCTAAGTTCTCCAAACCTGAGACCCTCATGTATGAGCTCCCCTAGCATCTCTCCACTTTTCCCAAGCTAAATCCACTTCCAAGCCTTAACGATGACGAGATCTCCGGTGAATGAAAGCCTTAATCCTTCCAAGGTAAATTCCCATCAATCCATCACATTTTGAAATGTGATTTTTTCTAGAAAAGGGAGTGTGGACAGTCTTTAAGTGCAGCAAGCCCAAGATCTTATGAATTCACCATTTGGATTAGGTATAATCTCAAACCCTAGCTTAGGATACCTAGGGTTAATTAACTTTATATTAAGCGCATTTTAAACCGCAAAAATTACTCCCCATGAATGCTATTCATGCATGGATCTCATATTTAAATTTTTTCTCATTTATGATTAGTCGATAAAACGAGGCAAAAAATGGATACTAAGGCATCTCGGTAGTGTCTATTAAGTGTACGAGATCTCCTCCATTAATCGTCTGATCAACGGCCAAGATCCCGTCGTTCTGCGGCTTCCTCTAAACCATGGAGCCATTATTATAGCCAGATCCTACATTTGACCCGATCAGAGTCGCCAATCTTAAACTGCGTCAACCGGTACAGCTCACCGCTACCGCTAATGTGTTTAAGTGAAACCATGCCGCAGGCAATCATGCAACAATGATTATGCAGTGGCTCAATTATTGCCTATAATTGTAAACTGAGTCCGCGATTTGAACTGCCGAATTCCGAGCCGACGCGTGTCTGACCATCGCCATTTATTT
>NW_021442330.1:0-262 GCF_001605985.2 Dendrobium catenatum
CTGTTGTAATCGTTTTTATATTAATGTATGGTTTTGTTTAAAAAAAAAAATTATACTGGTTATGCAATATAATTAGTATTTCTACAATTCAGATAAGTCAGACATATGACAAATTATAATAAAACAAATAGTATGACCATTAAACAAATGTTGATTAGTTTTTCTACTTATAAATGACCATTAAAAAAATTGTAGAAATACTAATCAACATATGACAAATTTAACTATGGTTCCCATTTTACTATTGTGCATAAATATATAT
>NW_021442331.1:0-340 GCF_001605985.2 Dendrobium catenatum
TGTTTTTCACTAGATCAGGGAACGTTTTCTTTTTTTTTCTTTTATTCATTTTTTTAATACCTCCTTTCTTTTTGATAATGTCAAAGGGGGAGAACGTATTGTTAAATTTTTGTACTGTTATCGTGTTTGTATCTTGTTTTCAAAAAAAATAAAAAATTAAAAAAAATATTTTCATCTCCCCTATTTTTTAAAAGTGTTATTCTAGTAATGGGGCGATTAGGAGAAATTGTTTTCTTTTGAAAATTCAAATTGAAATGTTTTGCCAACATCAAAAAGGGGGAGATTATTGCAGATCTATGGTTAATGATTTTGATGATAGCAAACATTCCTTATTTCTCTA
>NW_021442332.1:0-213 GCF_001605985.2 Dendrobium catenatum
AGGTGAGGGCCTCAAGTGGTGGTCCGGCGGAGCAACGACGTTAGGCGGTGGTCCGGCGGATGTGAGGGCCTCAAGTGGTGGTCCGGCCGAGCAACGACGTCAGGCGGTGGTCCGGCGGATGTGAGGGCCTCAAGTGGTGGTCCGGCGGAGCAACGACGTCAGGCGGTGGTTTGGCGGAGGTGAGGACCTCAAGTGGTGGTCTGGCGAAGCTCA
>NW_021442333.1:0-270 GCF_001605985.2 Dendrobium catenatum
GTAGCTTGATGGGAGACTTGAGTTATTTTCTTAGTTTTAGCATAAAGCAAAACAAGGATGGAATATTTCTTAATCAATTAAAGTATATTAAGGGCATCCTCAAGAGATATAAAATGGATAGTTCTAAACCAGTGAGTATACTAATGATTTCCTTAGTGCAATTAGATAAGAATTCTAAGGGAAAATCTATAGATTAAAAAAATTTAGAAGAATAATTGGATCATTACTTCACTTACTGTTAACATACTAGATTTCATGTTTCATGTTTAA
>NW_021442334.1:0-268 GCF_001605985.2 Dendrobium catenatum
ATCCACGATCGTACGGGATGATCCATTTCGTGTTGACCTGAATATTTGTAATTTTTGGATGATTTTTCTTGTCTCTCCTATATAAGGTCCAATTTTTACTGCCACCAAATCCTTTTGGTCATTGATCTTCATGCCTATTAAAAGAAGAGTCAAGGAGAGAGTGTGAGAATGTATTTAAATGAGGATTCCTACCACTGGAGCAAGAAGGCTTTTCTTAGTATTCAAAGGTATGAATCTCTACTTGTGATTTTGGATTACTTCACTCTTT
>NW_021442335.1:0-275 GCF_001605985.2 Dendrobium catenatum
CTGAGCAAATCCCGAGCAAAAAAATAAAGCATTCCTGAGTTCCGCTCCGGGTCAAGTCGTCGAGCCGCGCGGTAAAGAGTAAGAGCACGTGACGATATGTTATTGGCGGCCGAACGTACCTCTACGTCAGGTCAGAGGACGTAATAATTGTTCATCTCTAAGGGTCAAGCTACTCATCCACCTAAGCATCCTCATCTCTACAATACTTAACTTAATATTATGCTTCTCTTTTAATGGCCAACATTCGGCACTATAAAGCATTACAAGTCTCACCA
>NW_021442336.1:0-364 GCF_001605985.2 Dendrobium catenatum
CACTATTGTCGAGAGAAATCATCATGGGGAGCATTTGGGAGAGCCGATCAAAGAGACCCTCTTGAGACGCTAAAACGGACCTCTACAACTACTAATAATGTACATATGAATGATTAAGATTACTTCAAGAATTGAATATATTTTCAAGATAACAAGAAAATTCTATTAATTTCTCCTTCAATTTTTATTTATTTAGTTACTCATTAAATAATATTTATATAATTTTTTTTTTATCTTCCTACTTGCATATAATTTCTATAATTTATAAATGATCGGTTCTCCTAACCTAGCCAGCCAATTACTTCAGTCAAAATGACATTTTCCATTTAAAAAAGGGCAAATATATGGCATCATGTTAACATAC
>NW_021442337.1:0-547 GCF_001605985.2 Dendrobium catenatum
CCTGATGGGTTTGTCATATAAGGCTTAGTCTTCATCGTATAGGGTTATTTATCTTAGCAAATGATGCTAAAATATTCAATGCATGATCAGCCACATCATGAATAATGCTATATGGCTATGCTGTTATAAATCTTTTTTAATGTTTCATTAAGTGTTATATTTCGGCTTCATTTGGGATAGCTTTCTTACTGCTTTATGAAATATTTTTTTAGTACAAAATTTTTTTTTAATTAAGAATTTTTGTATTAGATAAATGTGTTATAAAGCAGTAAGAAAGTTGTCTCAAATAAAACTTTCTTGTGCTCACAATAATGCTTTTAATGAAAACCTTTCTTTTTATATATATAATTTTGCATGAAATGAATCAATGAGCAAAAATTCTCCCTTTTTTCCACTTGGTTCTACATCTAATTAGACCTAAATGTAGGGCTGCAAACGAACCGAACCGAGCTGAGTATGCGAGTGTTCATGTTTGAGTTCGTTTATCATTAGCTTGTTCAAGTTTGGTTTATGTTTGATTCGAGCTTTATTGTTTGTGTTCATGTTT
>NW_021442338.1:0-221 GCF_001605985.2 Dendrobium catenatum
ATTTCCTACCTCCACAACCTATGAAATCCGCTTCTTCATCGCTTTCTTTATGCTTCTTCTTGCCACTACCTAAAGACAATTTAACTCAATTTAAACTTCTTGCCAAAGTAAACTTTATGTTTCAAATTTTTTTTTATAGGCTTCCTATAACCTTCTTCCACTTATCCTTAAAGTCAAAGAACATCCTCATACAAAATTTTTATATTTATATAAAGTAATTT
>NW_021442339.1:0-424 GCF_001605985.2 Dendrobium catenatum
CTGGAGTAAAACTCAAAATCATACTATTATTCAAAATATTTAATTTACAACAATGGCACCTTAATTTAAAGCAAAAATAAATGATTTTAGCACTTAATGTGCCTTTTCTCAATCTTTTATTGATGAAATATAAGCCTCAAATTTTTAATAACATAAATAACTCGAGAAATGAATTCAAATATTCAAAACTTTATCCATATTAGGCATGGGATGTCTTATCCATATTAGGCATGGGAAGTCTATATAAATAATTAAATATATAAAAAAAGTCTCTGTAAATATAGATATTTTCGAAAATCCTAATTTTAATTTTAAATCAATTGTAAAATATCATATCCATATTTTGAGATGGTATGTTATTTTTAAAACATTTAATCATAGAAATAGAATTTTAAAACTTGTAGTTTATTTTTTTTATAAACAT
>NW_021442340.1:0-216 GCF_001605985.2 Dendrobium catenatum
GATTGGCTGCCGTAAGAGCGGACTTAAGCCAGAAAGCGAATAGGATGCCGTAAAAGTGGACTTAGACCTAAAGACTGATTTAAACTGGATTGGCTGCCGTAAGAGCGGACTTAAGCCAGAAAGCCAATAGGATGCCGTAAAAGCGGACTTAGACCTAAAGACTGATTTAAGGGTGGTGAATTTTTAAAGTAAAGTTGATTTCTTTAAAGCTTTGAA
>NW_021442341.1:0-398 GCF_001605985.2 Dendrobium catenatum
CCCCCCCCCCTCCCCGAGCCTGAATGGAAACCCGTTCCCACTACCTTCAACCAATTTTAACCTTTCTCTTGTGCAGTTTTCCTGTGCCCAGCTAGTCGTCCACCTCTTCCTAGCTCTTTCCACAAACTTAATACATTCACACACATGCACTAATTTCTCTACTGTAAACAATAGCCTCCCTCATTCACGTGAACCTAAACTTCCCCAAATCCAGTCCATATTCATTCCACAACAACCCACTTCAAGTCCAGCCCAACAGCCCATTACAGACCCTCTAGCTCACACATCCAGCTCAGTGCAATAGATCTCTTGGTAATCTCACTCCCCATTAAGTTTTAATTAATATTAATATAGTTTATTATTATTATTATTATTAAAAATATTATTATTATTATTAG
>NW_021442342.1:0-493 GCF_001605985.2 Dendrobium catenatum
GGGAACTTCATTTTTCTACTGTTTTGAAAAGCTTTTTGATATTTGTTTCTCCATTAGAAAACTACACTCCCTTAACCAATGTTTCTAAAACTATCTTTTACAAAAGTAGAGGAAGGACCCAACGAAGCCTAAGATTTCTAACAAAAGAAAAAATAAATGATAACGATTACCAGTCAAGTTTTATGAAATTTAGCGAAAGTATTAATTACATTTAAGTTGTGGTACGCCTTAAAAAGCTTTAGCTGTTGGTGATAAATTATGTCAACTTTAATTTGAATTATGAGGTGGCAAAACTACTGCTGCTACAAAAAAAAGATTCTTAGAAGGATAGTTATACATCGTGCAGTTCTAGCTCCCACCCTGTTGTGGATGAGGACCAAGCATCCCAAGTGGGAAACTCTAAAACCACTTGTGTTTGGGTAACTAGTTGGGAACAATATCTATATGGAAACATATGAAAAGGTGTCCATACAAAGGAACTCTGGTGTGATTT
>NW_021442343.1:0-363 GCF_001605985.2 Dendrobium catenatum
ACTCACTTTCAGTACAGCATTTCACCCTCAATCAGATAGTCAATCAGAGAGGACTATTCAGACATTGGAGGATTTACTCAGATTATGTGTACTAGATTTTGAGGGCAAATGGGAGACACACATTCCATTGATTGAATTTGCCTATAACAATATCTTCCAAGAAAGTATAGGTATGACACCCTATGAAGCTTTGTATGAAAGGAGGTGTAGAACTCCTTTATGTTGGGCTGAGACAGGAGAAAGAAAGGTCATTGGAACTGATTTAGTAGATGATGCTACCGAAAAGATAAGACTGATTCGTGATAGATTGAAAGCTGTGCAAGACGGACAGAAGAAGTACTATGATGCCAAACATAGATTTGT
>NW_021442344.1:0-226 GCF_001605985.2 Dendrobium catenatum
GTTAAACCATATATTTCTCTACCGCCGCGAATATTCCCCTATTTTCGGACGTCGAAGTTCCAGAAGTCCGAAAATAAAAATAAAAATAATAATTTTGTATATTTTAATTTGTAATAAAAGATAAAATTAATTGTTAAAAAGAAAGTTAACAAAATTAATTATAAAATTTTATGTCATAATTATTCTTCATCAATCAATCATTTTAATTTAAATTGAAATAAATTTA
>NW_021442345.1:0-342 GCF_001605985.2 Dendrobium catenatum
TATAAACAATTATAGTTAATCATCTTATTCATATATTTCTCCTTATAACTCTGATTTTTGTATGAAAATAAATTAAAATCTCAAATATTTTTCAGGGAATACTTGAAAATTTAAATTTGTGCCTCAACTAGAAATTTTTTTTTGGCTCCATCACTCTTGAAACTTATGCACTTACATTCAAAAATCCAAATTGTATCTACTTTCTTATAAATTTTTCGGCTTCATTTTGAAATGATTTTCTTATTGTTTTTTAAAGTCATTTTTTTTATCAAAATTTAAATTTTTGCACTAAAAAATTAGTTTAGAAAGGAATAAGGAAATTAATAGATAAAGATAGTTTTC
>NW_021442346.1:0-592 GCF_001605985.2 Dendrobium catenatum
TGCATAATTTGCTTGAAGAAAAACTAAGAGCAGAAGCATTACGAAGTTGCCAGGGAGCGCTGTGGCATTGTTTGATGGACTATAGACAAAGGGTTAAGCGTCGCGACACTCAAACTTGGTATCATAGCCCTGCGAAACGGGCTGACAATTTCTTTCTTGTTTATCCTTATAGTTTATGCCCCTTGGTGATATCTCTTTGTTTGTTCTTGAGTAAGAACGGTGCAAGGGTGAAGAGAAGCAAAGAGAGAATGAGAGAGATTTATATAAATTTTTACCAATTTTCATAGTGAATTTCTTGGTGTGGTGTGGCTCCGTGACTTTTTCCCGTTTTCGAATTTTTCCACATTAAATCTTGATGTTCTTTATTTTTGCTGCATTTTATCTTTCTTGTGTGTGTTTGTTGCTTGGTTTACTTCACCCGACATTAACAATGTTATATTCAAGTTATTAAGGATATATATAAGAGAGTTGTTAATCTTTCTTAACTTCAAGATTAATAATAGTTGCAAAGAATGATTCAATCTTTGGATTTGTAAATCATATATATATATGTTGACCTCGATTTTGCCTAGACATGGGCATGGTGGACTGA
>NW_021442347.1:0-2660 GCF_001605985.2 Dendrobium catenatum
ATCCCGGAGCGGAGGACTCCGGGGAGTGGACGTAGGTTATATTTGGATCGAACCACTATTAAAATCTTGGTGTGTTTTTTCCTTACTGCTTTTTCATTACTGCGTGCCTTTTTAATTTCAAAATATTTGCTTTGGAAAATTCAAAAAAAGGTTGTTAAATTTTTTATATTAAAATTCTAAAAACAACGAAAAAATTTAGAACTAATGCTTAGCTTTTAATTATTGTCAAAAATAGTTTTCACAATTCACCCCCCCTCTTATCCATCTAGTAATTTCAAAATAAAATTTAATAATACACGCAATTCAAACATAAATTCCTATAAGATCTATCCATGCCACACGACCTCTTTCACACACTTAGATGCTAGCTAGGACAACCAACTTTAGCCTAGGCTAGGCCGGTGGTTTGTTTGAGGGTGTCTTGCTTAGAGGGCACCCATGTGTGTTTGCTTACTTTCCTGTACCTCATAGCATGCATATTTATTTTTCTGTCAGTGCACCAGAGAGTGGAGTGAATAAAGTGAGGGCTGTATACTTTACTTTTATGTATTTATAACTGTTCACAACGCACTCATCGCATGCATAATTATATATCTACATTTACTTTTCTATACTTTACTTACCTGTAAAGTAGAATGTTCCTAGGATCCGATGTACTTATAAAGAGAAAATGAAAATTTTATTCTTTCTAGATTGTTATATATAGATTGAGTCTGTAAAGTATCTCGAGTCTGTAAAAAAATTAAAAATAACTGCTTATACCCATACAGATGGGGCTCCAAAAAGTAATACCCTCCACCAGGAGGATGTTCCTTTTTGGAATTCTATAGAAGACTTGGAGCCTGAAGACCATAAGCAATTATATTTAATTCTACTCTCCTATAGGCTTAGAACCCAGGTTTGTTGTTGGTGGGGCCTGGCCACCTTTACTTTACTGCAGACCCCGGGATGTAATCTTTAAATTTGATATTAATAAAATAAGCTCTTTTATATATACAACTATTTCATGCATCATTAGCATTCGTGTATATTTTTTATTTTTTGTAAGCATATTATCCTGCATCTGATTAGATTTCTTTAACCATTCCTTGATTCCTAGGATAGAGCCATCTTAAATCTTGCATTCATCAGTGAATTGTAGTGATTAGGATTGTTAGCTAGTAGTCCACTTTAGGCAGGTGGTAAGTCCATAATGTATACTCTCTTTTACCAAATTCTATCTTCTAATCAAATCTAAATCTTTCAAATTCAATGTTAAATTTATAATCTAAAGCATGATAATAAAAATTTAAATTAGCCCAAATATTCAGTTAAACTTGTATATAATTTTGAAATTAATTAGTCTTCATTTAAATCGAGAGTTTTCTCTTAGGAGATATAATTAACTATAGGGGCTTTCCTCTATAGGAAGTCTAGATCCCAAAATAATCTAAACCCTACCTTAGTTTCCTTTCTAAGGTAGGGGAAAGATCTGTGGACGTAGATCATGCTTTATCCATATTTTTAAAATTTATTTCCACAATCAAAGGGTAGGTTGATAATTGATTTGCTTTCACAAGCAGGTCAAATATCTTCTATATTTGATTATGAAAATAAATTCACAATTCATTAGTCTAATCTGGTCGATAGGATAATATACTTATCATCTTTTAGGATGATTTGTATATTCCCTATGCTGCACCTAATTAGAAGAATGAATTGTATTCTTCTTTCTTTCAGATCAATAAAAGGATATTAGTCTACCCCTCGGGGTGGTATATCCGACTATATGGATTTGATTGAAAAAAATATAAATAAAGCGAATCATGTGGGAATTTAATTATTTATAAAAACCAAAAAGCATCCTTAAAAAATATATATATTTTCTCACACCCTTTTCTTTCCTTTTGTTAAGTACCTTGCCGCCTATAGGTTTGGCTGACCACCTGGCCTATGTGGGTGCAGATATGTCAAGAGGATGTTGTTCATTCTTTTAGAAAAAATCTATTTTCTAAGCCCTTTTTAAAATTACTTCATTCTGATTTAAGTATTTATCAAGTCAACTAGAATGCATTGCATCATTAACAAACTAAAGTGTGTCTAAAATTATTAATTGTATTTACTTAAGCATCAAGTACCCAACAAATATTAAAGGGGCCCAATTAAGAATCTGCTCTAGATTGTTAAACTCATTTTTGTATGAGGTCATTAAGACCCTTCCAAACTCCAAATCAATCCAGACCCTAGGATCTACTCTAGACCCTAGGATTCTTCCAGATCAACCTAAATTATAGGATTCTCCTAGTCCAGACCTTAGGATCTATTCTAGCTCATAGGATCCTTTTAGACTCCAAATCTTAGGATCTACTCTAGAACCTAGGATTCTTCCAGACCCTAGACCCTAGGATTTTCTTAGACCCTAAGATCCTTTTAGATTCTAAACTTTAAGATTTATCCAGATCTTAGAACCCTTCTAGATTTTAGATCTTAGATTCCCTCCAGACTCTAGAAACAATCTAGATTCAAATCAATCCAAATCTATGATCAATTCAAATCATAAACCAATATAGATTTTAATCAATTTAATTTTCAAATCAAATCTAGACTTCAAATATGTAATATCAAAATCTGCTCCAGGATCGTCTAGGACGATCTGGGATCATCCTGGGACGATCAGTTGA
>NW_021442348.1:0-233 GCF_001605985.2 Dendrobium catenatum
CATTTGAATGGAATTTGAGATATTTGTGGAACCCCTCAGGTTGAGATAGACAATCAACACGGCCATCATCGGGGTGACCTTGATGTCACTTGAAAAATATTTGAATTTTGTATAGGTTTGAGGGCATTTTTGAAATATATTGTGGACCCCTCCGGTTGAAATAAGCAATTAACACGGCCATTATCGGGGTGTTTGGGGGTCATTTCCATTTGATTGAATCTTGTCGACCCTAT
>NW_021442349.1:0-225 GCF_001605985.2 Dendrobium catenatum
CTTTGAGGCCGGGGCGCTTGTGCCAAAGGAGGGGGCGCTGCGTTAGTGGAAGGCTTGGTCTAACAACTCCCCTTGGTGTGGCCAAGAAAACCACAGTCAAAGCAAAAGTTAGTGATCCCTTCGTATTCAACGCGTTGGAAGAAACGTCCGTGGATACCATTGATCCATATCCTCGGAAGGAGCCGCTATGAAAGATCAATGCGAACACAAAGCCTAGAATAAGAG